>NW_019176429.1:73710-150092 GCF_002260705.1 Seriola dumerili | reverse complement strand
GTGTTGGTTGTGATCAACCCGTTGGAAGCTGTAGAGGAAGAAGCGGTAAATAAAAGACAGCCGTTCTGCAATACAGTTCTCCGTGTGTGTTTACAACATTTATACATTATTACAAAACCTACTCTCCCTTTTCATGTAACCGCCACTTCGCCATGCTAGAAGTTGTTGTTTACTTTAAGCAACTGAGGCGGTCACATGACATCCTGTTCTTCTGGTGTCTCCCTATGTGTGCGTGACTGCCTTGAGTTTCACCCTAGCGCCCCCTAACGCATAGCAACAGTAATCATCTTAATATAAACACAACACTCTCTTAGCAATGTAACATAACTTTTCATATTTCTCACAGTGCTCGGGTGAATCCTCTGGCTCATCTTTATCTGACGTAGCTCTGCTTTCAAGTAAACAGTACTTGTACTTGTACTTGTACTTGTACTTGTACTTGTACTTGAAATGTAGTGGAGTCAAAAGTACAATAATTGTCTTTCAGTGTAGTGGAACAAAAATCATAAGTTTCCAAAAAAATGTATATTCAAGTGAAATACATATTCTCAAGAAATATGATTAAGTACATGAACTCAAGTAAATGTACTTCATCACTGTCCACCCCTGAATGTAACATGTAGGCTAATTTGTCTGCAATGCCACATGTCTGTCTTTTTATCTCTTTTCATAGTTGTGAACAGTGAAAAAACAAGATGCAACCATTGCCAACAAACAGGACGAGCTTTACCCGTCCAAGGTCAGGCTGTAAAATGTTCTGACTGTCCTCAGCGTTATACCTTTCTTGTTCCTGGATTTCATACTGTAGACTGCAGTTTCTGTTTCAAGTGATATGATGCCATATGCTCTGCAGGGAGAAATCTACTCACATGTATGCTCCTGCCGCGGCTCCTGTTGGCACTCTGTCGGACCATGGCTACCAGAGTGACTATGGCTCTGACTCCGGCCTGAGGTAATAAGATAGTAGAAGTAAAATGATCCTTCTATTGTACTGTAGCAATAACTTTGTGAAAGTGGCAATATATTGATTTATAACTGTAGAGTATCTGTGCTAAGGGATATAAATGTACTGTGCTAAGCAAAACTAAATATCTCATAATGTTAAGAGACAGTGGGAATTAGAAAATCGAATAAAGACTTCATTATGAGTGCTCTTTGCCAGAGATACAAACATGTACCTTCCAGTCTCTATGGCTGCAGACGTAAGTGCAACTGAAATTTAACCTGATTGAAGAAGAAAGATATTTACAAGCTCTTTGATTTAAGTGTGACGTGGCCATGATGGCTCGTGATTTTGCTGTTAAAAGCAGGTTTTTCTCACCAAAGGGGCACAATACGGAAAAGAAAGGTTTCCACAGAAATGGCACTGAGACAGGAATCGCTGGTGTTTAGTATGTCTCTTTGTAAAGCTGCTAGTATGAGGAGGATAGAATGAACATTATGTCTATGAGGCATTTTCACATTAAAAATGAGAGAAATTGTGATGACACATCAAAGGTTGATAATTCAAATGATTCAACTCGTCATACTGTATGTTTATTTATTCTAGAAATGTGAGATGTTCATTTGTTTGTTCAACTTTCCCCATCCAAGGTCAGGCTGTAAAATGTTCTGACTGTCCTCAGCGTTATACTTTTCTTGTTCCTGGATTTCATACTGTAGACTGCAGTTTCTGTTTCAAGTGATATGATGCCATATGCTCTGCAGGGAGAAATCTACTCACATGTATGCTCCTGCCTCGGTTCCTGTTCGCACTCTGCCGGACTATTACTACCAGAGTGACTATAGCTCTGACTCCGGCCTGAGGTAATAAGATAGTAGAAGTAAAATGATCCTTCAGGTTCAACCACTGAATTCTCTTTCAAGAAAACAGTTGGAACATAGTTTATTTTACATTGTCAAAGCTATTCTATTGTACTGTAGCAATAAGTGATGACACATCAAAGGTTGATTATTCAAATCATTCAACTCCATATACTCAGTATTTTCTTTGTGTTTTTTTTAAGTGATATTCGCTCTACATGTAGCTCCACTCAGACCATAACAGAGAGTGACAAGTCCCGGGATACACCTCCATTTTTTCAAGACAAACCCAGACGTGTAAGGTAAGTTGACAGCTAAGGAGGATTCATTATTTGTATGTTATCATACTGTATGTTTATTTATTCTAGAAATGTGACATGTTCATTTGTTTGTTCAAAGGCAGAACAATTGTAGTTTTGTAGTTAGTTGGTTACATTTCAGATCATTATATTATGACAGCTATTATTTTCTTTCATTTAATTGTCCTAATCTGAGTTTAGTGTTAAAAGTCAAATTCATTTACCAGTAAATATACATTAAACTAAGTGACAGACATTTGAGTTTTTTGAAGTTATCCAAAGAATCTGAATTTAAGAGAAAGCATGTGACCACAACAGCAGTAATCAGGTGACGGTTCCTTGTGTTAGTCAGTATCTGCTGCTGCTTAGATAAACTGTTGAAGCGCTGTGCTACTAGAAAATCAGAGAACTGCCACAGACAAGAGACAAAGACATGGAAAACTCTTTCAAGGTCACTGGTTAAAAAATAAAATAAAAGTGAAACCAACTTCCTGACTTTAAGTATCATTTTCATAGATTTTTAACTTAAGACTGTATCACCTGACAGTCCCATATGTCATCCTGAGAGATCCATTAGAGAGGATGTTATTTAAGGGAGACAGGATGCAAACAGTTGAACAGCTGAGCCGAACTCCTACATCATGGATGTTCAATGAGAACTTTGTGATTTGTAGTGTCAAAGGCAATCTATAGGCAATATTGTATTGTATGTAATTCAATGGGACCAACTGTGTCTGGGCTATAAGATACTGTAGGTTTGTTAAAATAAGGTCATTACCATCATTTACACTAAAGATATCACGTATGTCAAAGTGGATAAAGATTTCTGTAGGTAGAAGGTGGTTTCCAAACACCTTCAACACCTTCCATTATAAAACTTTGAAATTGTATTTTGTGACTAAATTCCAATTTTTTCTGTGTCATTTTTTTCTGATTAGATCGAAAGGCAAAGACACGGTAAGAGTTTCCTCTGCAGCCAAGTGTAGCAGTAAGAAGCATTATCTCAGATCTCAGCTTTTCTTTTATCTAACGACTTCAATATAACATACATTGTCTGCCATGTTCTAAAAATGTAATAGGATTGTTGAGAAATGCAAATCATGAAGTAAAACAGATTATATTTCTGTGGATTTGATGGTAAAAGAAGGTAAAAAGTGCTGTTTCTTTTCCTTTTGATATTTCAAATGATGGATTAGTTAGACTTAATATACACTGTTGGCCACTTCATATACTTTGCATCAATCACAAATTATACTTGTCAGTTTGTGTTGATCATGACATTCATCTTCATGTGTCCTCTCAGACTCTGCTTTCTAAAATAGAAAGCATTGTGGCAGATCTAATGAAATGTGAGGCTTCGCCAGTTGTCGTTGCAGTTTCCCTCGTTGCAATAGCAGCAGTTCTCTGTTTCGTCGGCAGTCTTTTTACCCGAGGTACTGCATTTTTCTGATCATTTCTCTAATGTATTACTGATAAACATACTTAAATATTTGCTAATCAGGGAAATCATTTTATTTTTCAGAGAGGGGGGCGACTCCAGAGGTGAAAATTGTGCTGCCGAGCTATTCAGGAGAAGGGAAGATCACAGCAGAAACGGATATGATGCTGAAGCAAGTTATTGAAGAACTAAAAAAGGAAGTGGAAAGAAGGGTTCGATCAGAAATTCAAGCAAAGAAAGATACAAGCGAAGCTACAGAAAGTTCTGGATTCATCATGTCTATAATCAGTTTTTTTTTTCGATTGTTAATTGTTCTTTTTATTTTTATTTTTTTTTATATTTTGCAATTCTATATTCATTGGATAGTTGAGGACATTCCACCATTTACAGACATATAGCCCTCTGTTATTACAGAGAGAGTAAAAGAGAAATCAGCAGTAAATGATCAGTATGGCTAAGAACCCTTCCTTTTTCAACATCCTTTTTCCTTTTTCCTTTTTTTAATCAAAATGTATTCAGTAGAATTTCCCATAACTATTTTACAATTCTAAAAAGGGATGTATTTTAACACTTTAATACACTTTAATGTGTGCATTAATGTGTTGGGAGACAATCCAGTAAGTTATCTACATTTCAAGACAAAAAAATGACAAGAAATGTATATATACTGTAGCGGATGTACCTGTCCTGGCATCAGTCACAAGCCATTAAAGAAGTTAATTGTAAGGGCATGCAGGGTTCTGGACCCAAAATTGACACTTTCTTATTCTTCCCACCATCAATCTTTAAAATTGATAGGAAACAGAAACAAAGGACCCTTCTCCCACAAACAGACCATCCTTTTAGCATGTCAGAGAGATACACAACCAGACCATGGGTCAAAGGGTCAGCTCCAGAGGATCAATGAATGGACACCAGGCAACTGGAGAATATAGACAAAATCTCCAGTTTGGAACAATAAGTCTCTGTCTAATGATATTTGATTGTTTCTTTTATAGGAAAAGTAATACCATAAGAACTGATTATCATTAAGCCACATTCCAATCCTGGGTAGTGACCAGCAGAACACTCTTCACAGACACAGATCTGAGGAAGAATATAAAATCAAATATCTAACTGTTGTTGAGATGTTTCTAAGTAAGAGTTCAATCCCAAACTTCTATCCTATAGAATGTTTGAAATGTAACATGTAGACTATTAGCTTTAGGAAATTTCTATATTGTTTTTGGATCATTTAACCACTTGTATCATGATTAATTCCAGGTTTGAAGGATGTAATATGAAATCCACACTCGTATTACTCCTGTCTGTCATTATTAGTGCCATTAGGTTTATATGTTATTAGTGCCACGGGTGCTCAGCTCCGAGGCACTCCTCTACAGCTAGAATAGCTGAGAGGAGTGCCTCGGGGCAGAGCACACCATATTCTCCTTCGGGCTTATTATTATTATTAATTTTCTTTTAAAAACCCACAAAATTTCACCTTTTTTCTACAAAATTTCACCTTTTTTCTACAAAATTTCACCTTTTTTCTGAGTCACCCAGCTCCCTCATACCTGCACGTAGAAATGTGATTCAAACTATAAAACGGAGGAAAACTTCTGCTCTCTCCAAAACACAACAACTGTTTTTACATAACATGTAAACTTTTCAAACTATGAGCACTCAAAGGAGGAGTGGAAATCACTTTTTCTTCAAAGTTAGAGTGACAGCGTCAGTTGGCTAGAGTGCGTGAAACAGTAAAAAATAACCTTTATTTTTATTTTTAACTCGAGCTCACGGCCAAACCGTAAAAAGGAGATAAATAATTCTTTCTGAAAATGTAGACATAGTTGTTGGGATTCATAAAATGTAACTTTGACAGGCAGGGTCTGCACAAAATTTAAACGGGGGTGCCGAGTCCGGCAGCAATACCTGTCTCACTCTCATTGACACCTAATGTAATCGTCTTTTTTTTTCAAAAGAATCTCACTCTGTCTTCGCACTGAGCTTACTCACTTATTTTAAGGAATATCTGAATAAAATAGAGACTGTAAGAAACTTCTGGCTTCAGTGTCTCTCACGGTGTTTTCGGTTTTTGAAAAGAAGTAACGGTTTTCTCATAATTTGCAATTGTTTGAAGCCATGTAGAAGTCAAATTCTGGGCAGATTTTCACATTGCCATGGCAACGGCAGCTCCTGACCTGACCTCTGACAGCCAAGGGCTGCGTGATGTCATCGCTACAGTGACACAGAGAAGATTTTTTACCCTAACCCTAACCCTATCCCGGCAGTAGTCCCCGTGGCACTCAAAATTTCCCTGGAATTTTCTAGTTTCATTTAATGTTTTGTCGTCATGGTGGAAAACAGATGTGCGAGTTTATAGGTAAACTCTAGAACTAAACTATTAAAAAGTACCGTGAAAAATTACTCTCTTCTTCAAGTGGAAACACAGGAGGAGACGGGTGACGCCCCTGAAACGTGCATCTGCCCCCAGGGGAACAGTCTTGATCAATTCACACATTGCTCTGTAGCTATGTAGCTCCAAGCTCTAAGCCCAGCTGTGAATCATCGGCTCTTAGCTTTAAGTTGCTAGCCACAAAAACTCATGGCTCTTAGCCACAGGCTTTTGTCTGCGTCTTTTATTCTTTCTTTGCTGTATGCTCCAAGTAACATTCTTTTTGTCTACACACGCGATCCTTTAATTTTATGAGCCAAGTCAAGACCAACTGAACCAAAACAACAGAAGTGCTTAATAAGTAATTAATGAGAAGTGAATAATTTTGTTACTTTTGATTATTATCATGTTTTCCTTCTTGAAGATTTTTGACAGTTTTGAGTCATCTGGTCAACGCCAGTTTAATAAATTTCTTTATTTACACACAGCTGTTGTCCTGTGGTGTTCTTTTGACGTAGAGACTGAAGATCCATTGAATCGAGAAGTCATGGCTTCTGATATGAGATCGATTAATTTATCAATAAAGTAATTCATTGTTGTCCTCCCAGAGGACTGGTGCCCCATTTTAACAAGAATAAACTCTAAATTGTGGTGTTCATGCTACAGTAGGAGGAATTCTTTGCTGCAGTCCACACTGCTGCTCTGTGCACGCAAGAGGAGAACTGCAGGATGATGCCTCTAGTGCCATTCGGTTTCTTCATTCTGACACGGTGCACAGTACTGATAACACCCGGGAGACGTCCAGCAACCGACGGCAGCAGCACCTGGCAGATACAGATCACTTCTTTGCGAACATCTTTTCACTTCAGTCATTTGTCTGCAGACAGTCTCAATTTCTCCCTTCAGACTCGTGATTTGGACGGTGTTATTCTGGACCAAAGTTTTCAGCTCATCTGATCTGGCGTTGATTAACTCTGACAGAGTAGTGACAATATCAGCATTGGTTATTTCACTTTTACCTTTCTTGACAGGATGTTTCTCTGGAGTAACGGGCAGAGAAGGAAAATCTTCCTCATTCATCACAGAAAATCTTGTGGTGTCGTCACGGGTGGAATAGTTGTGGTAGTTGTCAGTAAGTGCATTAGAAGCACCGGCGACAACCTCCATTTCAATCCTCGCAGTGTTTTTTCTCTTTCCACTGGAGCTCGACATAACTTGCTAAAATTACCTAAAAAGTTAAGGAAAACAGTTGAGTAACAAAGACGAGTCAAAATTATATCCGAAAAAGTATATTGTGGGCCATACAAAAGCAGCCTCCATGTGTGAATGTCCAATTTGAAAGCTGCACTCGAGATCAAGACTGTTCACATCTTTTTTTTTCATAATTTTTATGCAGCAGTCTGCTGGGGCAGCAGCATGTAAGACATGAACACAAAGAGACTGAACAAGCTGGTCAAAAAGGCTGAGTCTGTGCTTGGCATGAGTAGGACTCACTCAAGACTGTTGTGGAGAGACCCATGCAATGTAAGATGGAGGCCATCTTGGACAATACCAACCATCCTCTCCACAACATTCTAGCAGGTCAGAGAAGCAGCTACAGCTGCAGCAAACGTCTCATCTCACTGCGCTGCAGAACAGAGAGGTTCAGGAGATCCTTTGTTCCCACTGCCACCAGGCTATACAACACCTCAGCCAAAGGAAGTGGACTAATCTAATTATTATTGTTTATTTATTATTAACAGTTTTTATTATTATCAACAATGAGATAATGGACACATGAATTTCCCCGAGGGGGATAAATAAAGTATCTATGTATCTATCTATCTTGGAACCTCCGATGCATGATCTTCACTCTCCACTGGCTTCACCAACTGGGAACCACCTCTGTGACGACAGCACTTCCTGATATCCTGATTGGCTGAAGGCTTCACTGACACACATGATGTGTTCAACGTTTTTATTCTAAGAACTTCAGATCCTCCTTTACAGAGGTGGACAAAGTAGCCTACACAGCTCCACTTGAGTCAGGGTACAGATCCTCCTGGTCAAATATTAATCCAATACAAGTAACAGTTCTTCAGTTAGGTTTTTACTTGAGTTAAAGTAGTACTTGATGTTAAAATACTTGAGTGTTCAAAAGTACTTTTTTTTTTCATGTCAACATATTGTTGTATTGTTCCACATTTACTGAACCTAATGACTCTGAAACAACCTGCTGACTGACTGACTGACTGACTGACTGACTGACTGACTGTAGAATCTGGAGAATGAAAGCTTGTAGAATATGATACAAAGACTTTAGACATGGACATAAAAACAACTGATCAACAAAAGGAGCCTTTGTTTTCGTATTTTTATTTAGTCAGTGATGGAGTCTGGTCATGATAAACACAGCAAACATTTCAAACTAAATGAATCTTTTTTTTAAACCTTCAAACTCAGACCTTGGTCTCTGCTGAAGAATCTTCTGCCTCATCTTTATCTAACATCTCCATGGTTAGGACACTGACAGGTTCACACATGACTGACAGTGGAGGAGTTGGCTGTGATTGGTTTTTCTCCTGTGGTGAACACAGTGTATGGTCTATCACATTTTCCAAAACAGAATAAAATTCATTTAACTGACTAAAATGAGTCAAGGACTCAAGGACTACAGGACTCAAGTAAATGTACTTTTGTACTTTTTTTTCATATGGGCATCAACACTATAGTTTTCATTTCCAGCAGAAAGCTGTAAAACAGTTCAGATCAGAGTTTGTTACTGTAAAAGAAGTGATGTTCTTATAGGCCATCTATGTCATTCTCTAGTTTTCTTGTCTTTTCATCTCCTGACAACATGGTGGGCCTTCTTTTGTATTCTCAAGTCTATGGTTCTCAATAAAACAGAAAATACAAACAGAAATAAAATTGTTATCTCTCTATAAGAGTTGCTCTAGCAGGTATTTCATGTGTGACTTTTCCCTCCACACACCTTAACCCATCACCCTCCATGTTTTCATAAAACATTACTAAGATTTTAAGTCAAAAAACAAAGTGCAAGGAGGGTGGTGATTTAAAAAGCCTTTATTTTCTCATGGATTCATTATAACAATAAAAACATGCCTATGCGTTTCAGCCTTTAGGCCTTCATCTGGGCAAGTATAAAATGGCCACCATTGGGCTCTTCCATTTATAAGGTAGCATTGATCAGAATAGACAAAGGAGTCGTAACATGATAGGTCCAGCCAGTCATATGGCAGACTCTTCAATTTGCAGGTTGGCAAACAATCACATGGTCAGCATGAACAGGTGTAGTCTATAACAATTAAAATCACAAAATCAACCATGTCAAACAGAGAGAACAAACAACAAATTGATATATATACATAACATCTTAGAACATCTCAATATTTCAGTAAACTTGAAGAAGGCATCAAATAGTAGTTTCAAGAGTCTCTTTTTCAGGGGCCCAAGAAATCAGATTCCTCAGTCAACAAGATTTACAAAGAAGCAACTTTTACAAAAAAGGAGAGAAATCAAGTTCCACATTTAAACCTGGGAATCATATAGCTTTCAAAGTATATATCCAGATCGATTCTCTTTGTAAGAGCCGTTTCAATCTCTATCCACCCTGTATTGAATGTTTTATATGTTCTATGCCAGAAATCTTTAGTGTGTTGCAGTTACCATGGTTAGCTTCTTTGTAATGTAGAGCCATGGGGTATCAGGGTTACCAGTCCTTAAAACGTGCTTATGTTCAGCCCGTCTTGCTTTAAGTTTATGCTTAGTTCTCCCAATATAAAAACAACCACATGGACATTCAAGTCTGTAAACTACATATGATGTATTGCAATCAATAAATGACCTTATGTTATACTTATGACCTGATGTAATGTCAGTAATTAGTAAAAGTAGTTGATGTTAGTAGTTACCTACTCTAGTACTTCACCAAGTTTTTTGCTGCACAGGGGGAAGGCAGCTTTTCAGCTCTTCTAAAGCTGGAAAAGCTTCTCTAAGTGAACTGTCCCTTTTCAAAATATCCCACTTTCTTACAATGATTTGTGTATTTCTGTTTGCTTCATTGCTGTATTGTGTCACAAAGTACACTGGATTTGAACTTGGTTCTGTTCACAGTTTTTTCACCAATAACTCTTCCCTAGGGAGATTTTTTGCTTTATTGTAAGTTGTAGATATAACGTTTCATTTATATCCTCTCCTCTCAAATCTTTGTCTCACTTCTTTCAAAATCTTCTTCTGATTCACAAATGTGTTTAAGTCTCTGAAACTGACCAAAGAGTATGTTATCTATCAACCAAGGAGGATGGAAACTGATGGAAACCCTGAGAATGGTGTTGTGTCAGTTGGTTTTCTAAACATGGTAGCATGCAAATCTCCATTGTTATCTTTAAAAAATCAAGGAAATGAATTTCTGTTAAAGAAAAATCTAAACTGAGTTTCAAATTATTATTTGTATTGTTCAAATAAAAATTAAACTGTAGAAGTTCTGTCTCTGATCCTGACCACAGTAAACGAATATCCTCTATGTATCTGCCCCACCATATAATCTTATCTAAGTATACATTGAGGCTTGAATACATAAATGTTTCCTCCCACAATCCCATAAACAGGTTAGAATAATTAGGTGCAAAACATACTCCCATCGCTGTGCCTTTTTTTGTTTATAGAGTTGATTCTGAAACAAAAACACATTATTTTTGTTATTATTAGATTTAAGTCCATTCTGCAAGTTGAAGGATGAAAGTTGCAGGAGGCTTCTGTTGTGTTGTCTCTCTTCCAAAAATATGATAAAGGCTCTAATCCCTCTCTATGGTCAATGTTGGTATATAGTGATTCCACATCCATGGTCACTAAAAATGACGATCCAATGTTCTTTATAGATTTCATTTTGTTTAATACACGTGTGCTGTCTTGAATGCATGATTGCAGGTTTAACACAAATGGCTTGATGAAAAGATTTGGAGGCTGGTTCTGTAACAGATTCATTTCCACTGATTATTGGTCTTCTTGGTGGATTCTCTAGGTTCTTGTGTATTTTAGGAAGCGTGTAAAATGAAGGGACTCTTGGGCTGTTGCACAATAGAAAATCACATTCTTTTTGTGTAATCCACTCGCCTGTAGGAGCATTTCTCTCAATTCAGTTTTAATTTGCTCTGTTTGGCTAGACAATAAAGGTTCATAGTACTCACAGTTATCCAGCTGTCCCATGGCCTCTGTGATGTACTTGTCTCTGCCCCGCACCACTACTGCTCCTCCTTTATCAGCTCTTTTGATTATGATGTTTTCATCTCAATTTTATTGCCTCTGTGGACAAATTAAAGTCACTTTTTCTCTTAGATGTAAAGACTTTCTCCACTTCATATGTCACTTTTTTTGTAGAAAGTGTTCAGAGTGTGATTAGATATGTTAGGCAAGAATGTGGCCATTTTATACTTGCCCCATGAAGGCCTAATTCAATTCAAATTCAAACTTTATTTATAGCGCGCATTTCATGCACAAGGCAGACACAATGCGCTTTACAGCATACAACAAAACAATAACAAACAGTACAAATAGCACAGAGTAGACAAGCGCACACACACACACACACGCACACACACCAGTGCAGGGTTTTAAGAACGGGTGTGATGTGTTGATATTTTTTTGTACCAGTGAGAATACGTGCTGCTGCATTTTGAATTAGTTGTAATTGTCGAGTGCTTGTGTTTGCGAAGCCAGTGAATAGGCCGTTACAGTAATCTAATCTGCTGGTTATGAATGCATGAGGTTTGCATGAGGAATGCATGCAGGTTTTGATAGAAAATTTTTTAACTTAGATATATTTTTTAGGTGGTAGAAAGATGATTTTGTGATGTGGTTAATATGACTCCTGAAGTTTAAATTGCTATCCATGATTATGCCAAGATTTTTTGCAACAGTTTTACTCTCCAGAGAGAGGGACTTGAGGTGTTCAGCCACTCTCAGTCTTTGAGTCTGTGCACCAAAGATTAGTATTTCTGTTTTGTCTTTATTTAACTGCAGGAAGTTTTCAGTCATCCATTTGTTAATGTCACTTATACATTGGGTGAGGGACTGTATGGGAGATAAGTCATCATGGTATAGAGAAATGTAGAGTTGCGAATCGTCTGCATAGTTGTGGTAATTAACATTATGGTTAGTGATGATATGTGAAAGTGGAAGCATATACAGGTTGAACAGTAATGGTCCAAGAATTGACCCCTGGGGAACCCCACATGTGACGTCCTTTTTTTTGGAAGAGAAGTCGCCGATGGAAACATACGACTTCCTGTCATGTAAGTATGAATTGAACCATTTAAGAACAGGACCAGATAAGCCCACCCATTTCTCGAGTCTCTCTAGCAGAATTTTATGGTCAACCGTATCAAAGGCAGCACTGAGATCAAGTAAAACAAGAATGGATATTTTTTTGGAGTCTGTGTTTATATGCAGGTCGTTTATTACTTTAATGAGAGCTGTTTCTGTACTATGGTGGGGACGAAAACCTGATTGATAAATATCTAGGAGGCTATTTGATGTGAGATATTTTTTGAGTTGAATGTAAACAGTTTTTTCAAGTATTTTACTAAGAAATGGCAGATTGGAGATGGGCCGATAGTTTGCTATATCATTTGGATCCAAATTCTTTTTCTTCAGGAGTGGTTTTATGACGCCTGTTTTAAGTGATGTGGGGAAAATCCCAAACTGAAGAGACCAGTTTATGATTTTTAAAACTTCGGGTGCTAAACAATTGAAGACGGTTTTAAAAAATGTTGTTGGAATAGGATCCAAGCAACAGGTGGAGGACCTGAGCTGACCAACAATATTAGAGAGATCTGTAGGATCTAAGCGGTCAAACTGAGACATAAAACAACTGGAGCCCCTGGAGAGAGGATGGAGAGGATCATTTTTTGGTCTGAGGGCACTGATGTTTTGTCTGATTGTGTTAACTTTGCTATCAAAAAATAAAGCAAATTGCTCACATTTTTCTGTAGACACCAAATGTGATGGGATGGTGGATGGTGGATTTATGAGTCTGTCAACAGTGGAGAAAAGTACTTTACTGTTATTGATATTTTCATTTATAATTTTAGAAAAGAAAGACTGTCTAGCTTGTTTAATAGCTTTGTTATATTCATTCAGTTTGTCCTTATAAATCTCATTATGAACCTTAAGTTTTGTTTTTCTCCACTGTCGCTCTGCCTGGCGACACTTTCTTTTAGACTGACTGACCTCTACGCTAGTTCTCCATGGAGCTTTTAGTTTTTCTACATATTTAGTTTTGACTGGTGCAATGTTGTCCAGGATACTCTGTATTTTTGAGTTGAAACTGTCCACAGGATCACCAGCTGACGATACATTGGACAGTGACAACTTATTCATGGTTCCTTGAAAACTTTCAATTGTGTTGTTGTTGATAATGCGTTTTTTGATTGTACGAGAACCATTATGGTATACAGAAGAAGCAGATACATTAAAATATATGCAACAATGGTCAGAGAAAGCTACATCTATTACACATGGTGTAGTAATATTAAGTCCTTTTGTGATGACGAGATCCAAAGTGTGTCCTTTGTTGTGGGTGGGTCCACGGACATGTTGGGAGAGATCAAATGCCTCCAACAAACTCAAAAAGTTAGTGGCATCTGGATCTGTTTCATTGTCAATATGAAAGTTGAAGTCACCTGATAAGATAAGGCAGTCATAGTCGGTGGAGACCTTGGCTAGTAGTTGAGAAAATTCTTCCAGAAAGCCACTTTTCATTTTTGGTGGACGATAGACTGTGACTATTAAGATTGAGGTT
Source organism: Seriola dumerili (assembly GCF_002260705.1). NCBI lineage: Eukaryota > Metazoa > Chordata > Actinopteri > Carangiformes > Carangidae > Seriola > Seriola dumerili. Next base: position 136,377 of record NW_019176429.1, on the reverse strand, counting down.
TTACAGTGTACAGATATTGCTAAGTATTCAAAACAATTATATACGCCAAGAGAGATGTCCTTACAGCTATAAATGTCGGAAAAGACGGCAGCAATTCCACCACCTCTCCTGTTAGCTCTGGTGGTGTGGAAAAAATTGAAATTGGGAGGAGCAGCCTCAATGAGTGTAGCTGCACCATTTCTATCTAGCCAGGTTTCAGTGAGCAGAGCAAAGTCTAGACTGTGGGTGCTAATTAGATCATTTATTAAAAAGGATTTATTTATGAGTGACCTGACGTTTAAAAGAGCCATTCTTAATATTTGAGGTGCATTTCTGTGTGGGGTGGTGGTGACTGGAGTAATATTGATAAGGTTGCTAAGGTTAGCTGATTTTGGGAGATCAAAAATGCATTTCATAGGTCTGACATTTGTGATAACTGGGATTAATGAGACAGTGCTACTGGAATGTTTATCGTGTGGATTAGCTAACCGTCAACCAGAGAAAGCTTTGCAGGAGTGCAAGGTGAGTTCAATGTTCAGGGCTAACAGGCGAGATCCAACAAAATTTGGGTGGAGGCGGTCGTGTTTGAAGAGGTCCGCTCTCTTGTGGAAAGAGGTGAAATTGTCAACGTATGGAATATTTTTGCTCTGGCAGTAACCTTTAAGCCAGATGTGGAGGTGTCTGAGTCGGCTGAATTTTACATCATCGAAACAGGGGGGGGCAAAGGGGCCAGAAACTACACATTGTTTGTTGGAGTCCATGATGGTGTGTATGAGGGAGATGTAGTCATCTTTAAGCTTCTCTGAATGGCTGAAACTTGTATGTTTTTATTGTTGTAATGAAGCCATGAGAAAATAAAGGCTTTTTAAATCACCACCCTCTTGAGTGCCTCAGATTTTGCCAAGAATCTATTTCTGAGATTTAATTTCATGTGTCAAAAGTCTAATGTAAACTTGTGTCTGGTCTAAACATTGTTTGGGGGAGTAAATAGTGTGAATAGATTTTGCAAAACAGTCATGTTTGTCACATATAGTAACATATTCAGGGAAACTCTCATCATTTCTAAATTTCAGTTTAAATTACATTAAATTAAAGTTTGACCCCGCCCCTGACATTGACGTCAGGTCAAGTCAGGGCAGTCAGCCCAAGTCAAATTCGAACACACCCTTATAAAGAAGGTGACGCATTACAGGCAGAATGCGTATGAAATTTCATACCACTGGCACTGCTTGTAATGAGTCAGTGGCATGAACCAGAGACAGGTGACTTTATACTATTTATAGTATACTCAACACATACACTGTAAAAAAAAAAAAAAACGGTAATATTCCGGCAGCTGTTTATAGCTTTAATTTTACATGAGATTTTCCGTATTTTTGGGGCTTTTTAATGTTTAATAAAGACCATTTACCCACATAAAAACAATGAAATTACCTATAAATAAGGTCTTACATTGCTATAATACAAATAAGGCTTAAAATTGCAGAAAGGTACTGTTATTAGTTGGTTTTTATTACATAATTTTACATAAAAGACTTGTATATTAATTCATATTTGATGTAATAAAATGATATACCACACATAAAAACATTTCATTTCTCTTTCAAAAACTGTTGAAAACCTCAGTAGGGGGTTTAAAATTGCAACAATCAACTGTTAATTTTTGGTTTTTACATGTAATTTTACATAGATTTCTTGTATATTTAACATACCTTTCATGTTAAAAAAGTATTTTATTAATAGTATCTTAGCCTGTTTTGGTAAAAACCCAAAGACCTTTGGTTATATAACACTATCTTACACTACTAAAAACATCAACGAAAAATACATACAAGGCAAAAGTTGGATGTAACACTTTAATGACCAAAAAGATTGTGAACATTAAAGAAGTTTTTAAAAAAAAAAATTAAAATACATGAGTGCTCAGTATGATACTTACAGATCATCTTGATGGTTAAGATTACTGATGTTGAACAGGCGGTTTGGGTTATACACTGTGAGTTGTATAACCCAGGTATACCCTGGCTTACTACTACAGTCCATAGGGAGATAGAAGTCCAAGGTTTTGAAAAGTCCATTGCCATAAAAGTGTCCTTTATTAGTCAAGATGTTTCCAAGGTGCTGCCTCCTCCTGTCCTGTCCTGTCCTGTAGCTGTTGATGCAAGGGAGCAGCAAGGGCGCAGCAAATGTTACTGTATGTGAACATCAAGGGTTTCAACAGGTTGGATGGACTGAGTTGCAGCAATGGACCTAACACCAGCATCAGGGAGAGAGCAGAGATAACAATTATTATATGATCAAAAGTTGTTTCATTGAAACTAAAGTTGTGATGAGAAATATTTATTAAAATTTATATCACAATATTTTTAGAATTTTTGACCATAATGGTATACAGTATTTCACAGCACCAAAATACTTAAAATAAAAACCAGTAGTGTCGGCTTAGGACTGGCAAATATATGGATATTATAGTGTTGTCTTTTGTCTCTGGCTGCATTAAAGTGATATAATTTTCTGAACTTACCAGACTATTCTATTATTTTCCTTTACACACTTAGTCATTACTGATGATTATTTATCAAAAATCTCATTGTGTAAATATTTTATGAAAGCACCAATGTCATCCCCACAATATAACCTAACAAGTAGTCAGATGAACAGGTAGCCAAATAAAATGTAGTTTTCGAATAAACTCCCAGTGCCAATATAATTTGCATGTGAACAAAACATAATGTACAAAATTTTAGAGAATTTAATTACTATGTTCCTCATTTTAACATTCCATCCATTCATCCGTTATTAATCAAAATGTTCATTTTTTGAGCTCAACCCACCCAACCCGCAGAGGTTAATGCAGATCCAAGCATCTAACTAGTGTTAATGTTAAGCCCCTTTTTACACAGCCTGTTCAAGGCAGGAATACTGTGCTTTGCAGTTCTGTGTATAACACTTAAGTCAACATTTACTGGAAGTGTGTATGAATTTGTGTTTGTATGGAATTACTCACCAGAAATGTGCCGACAGAATACAGAAACAGATCCACGTGAAGGCTCATGGATCTACCAACACCAGGACAACGCTGAGGTGAACTTGGTAGCTTTTAAATGGGCCAAGCTCAATGTCCTAACATGTGAAAAAAGAAAGAGTTTTAAAAATTTATTTATTTATTCACAATGTAGTCATCATTTACTTTTTCTAGAGTTGTATATCTTACCTAGAAAAGTAATAATATCAAGGATTCAGTTGAGGACCACTCAACTTCAGGACTTCAGGACCACTGGACATATTTGGCTCAGCCTGCTGGACAGCACAACAGATACATTTACTGACTGAACAGATGTTCCACAAATGCAACAGGAGTACATCTTTTAACACTGGTCAAACAGCCATAACATTATAATCATCAACAAATGAACAGTATAACTTAACTAAGGTAAATATGACACTTGGCCTGAAATACAGTATGTCCTGGCATGCAAAATCAGGCATTTTCTCAAAACACTCAACAGCCAGAAAAAAGCGGGAGTCTATAATAGCTGCAAGCATAACATTGACTTCCAAGGCAAATTTCAACCTCTGCAGCAGCTGTGGCCGCCAAATGTTAGAGAAAAAAAGATTGTCCACAGACCAGCTGATAATGTTACAGTCTATGAACCTAACAACCAATGACAGAACCAGCTGTAAGTTACCTTAGAGCTAACGTTAGCCTAATGGTAACGTATCTGGACACAGCTAAAATGCTTATCAATTTGCCCTTCACTGGCAACGTTAGCTAGTAGCAATTGAAAACACCTTTCAATTGCACAACAATTCCACCTTTCCCTGGCAGCCGAAGAGAGAAAGTTCTGGAGGAGCAAGTTAGCCGACGGACTTTTGGAGGAGAGCCGAGTGTAGCGTAGCTCACACACAACTAACCCGGAGATCGAGGAGGCGGAGCCGAGTGCAATGCTCTGATTGGACGGCAAAGATTCAAACTTTAATATTTGAATAAGGCGCCTTTCTGTCCAGGGTGTGTACTCAAATTTAAAATTCATATATTTATTACAACCCGTTTTCCAAACATTGACTTTACCTTAAAAGTATAATGGGGAAAAAATCTGAAAAATGTCAATAATAAAAACTATATTTCTATATAGTTTTTATACAGTTTACCACTGCTTATACATGTTATACATTGACAAAAACACATTTATTCAACATTTTTGTTGTGAAAAATTCTGTAATTACACAAGATTTTTGTAAATTAACAAACAAATCTCAATAAAATTACAGAACAAATACTTCTTTTACTGTTAATTGTCAGTAATTTTATCTCATTTTATAATCTTTTTACAGTATTAAACTTGTTTTTTAACAGTTTAATCTCTTAAATAACAAAGAAGTACTTGTGAAATTACGACAAATTTGCAAATGTATTTTAACAGTATTTTTATGTGAAAAAAAAACGTAATTTTCTTTTTAAAAAATGGAAATTTTATGGTTATTCACAGTTACTGTGTTTTCATGTTATTTTATATTTGACATGTAAAATCACAGTCTAATTTTGTAATTTTATTAATATTTTCATGTATTTTAAAAATACAGGAAAAGTCTGTAAAATATACAGTAAAAATTCTGTTAAATTACAGATTTTTTTTTTTTACAGTGTAGGCTACAAAAACTTTATGTATATGGTAATAGCAGACATGTCTTTGTGAATCTTTAATGTTTATTGAAACGGAATAATCACAATAGTGGCCGTAGAAGAGTGCAATTTAAATGGCTTAATCAGGCCCGACATTAAGCCTCTACATGATTAACAGTATAGTATTATTCCCAGTGTTTTTGTGTGTTTGGTATTTGTACAATCCTTTTTATACTTTGAAACAAGCCTGTTATTAACATGATTTATGGATAGGTTAGGCTGTATATAAAGGAATAAATGATCAGAAATTATCCTTATGATTTATGATTATTTTAGCTGCCCTGTGCGCCAGATTATAACCATTCAAGTCCATTTCACCTGCTGTGATACCTCTGCCAGAAAGTGATTACAGCATCTGCCTTCTTCTCAAGCGGCCGTGCGTGCTACCGCGGACAGCATTCACATTTGGCAGAGAATCACTTTCTGTCAGGAAACCTGTAGCCAAGTCAGGCAAACGAGCTGCAGCAGGAAAACGACTGGAAAGGCAAGTGTTTGTTTCAGTGCAGTTATCTTGTTTAACAAAAACAAAGAGCCACTGTTTTTGAATCACTTTAAAGTAGAAATGTTTTTCTTTTCACTCAGTTGTCTCAGTTGTCACACCCTGGACTGCAGTTGTTCTTGTATGACGCAGTAGCTACTGACCAACTTCCTCAAAGAAAGGGTCACTTCTCATGTTGAAAGATCTATCGTTAGTGTTATAATGTAATGTAACCAGAGGTGGACAAAGTACACAAATGCATTAGTAGAGTCAGAGTATGGATATTCAGAGTATAGATATATATCCTGGTCAAATATTCCTCCAATACAAGTGAAAGTTGTTTAGTCTGATTTTAGTAGTAGTACTGGAGTACTACATTTTAAAATACCTCAGTATTCAAAAGTACATTTTTCTATCAACACATTGTTGTATTGTTCCACATTGACTGAAACCTAATGACTGAAACAACCTACTGACTGACTGACTGACTGACTGACTGTTGAATAAAAGCTTGTAGAATATGATACAAAGACTTTAGACATGGACATAAAAACAACTGACTTCCTCAAAGAAAGGGTCACTTCTCATGTTGAAAGATTTCTACTGACCTGTAGAATAAACAGCTGGTAGAACATGATAAGTCTGTGAAAATGGCTATAAAAACACAACTCCAACAAAAGGAGACATTGTCATTTTTTTAGGCAGTGATGGAGTTTGGTCGTGGTGAAAAATGAAAGGTATTTTTCTTTATTTCTAAAATTTCAAACCTGGACTTAAGATAAGGCTGTGGTGCTTGGGTGAATCCTCTGGCTCATCTTTATCTGACGTAGCTCTGCTTTCAAGTAAACAGTACTTGTACTTGTACTTGTACTTGTACTTGTACTTGTACTTGAAATGTAGTGGAGTCAAAAGTACAATAATTGTCTTTCAGTGTAGTGGAACAAAAATCATAAGTTTCCAAAAAAATGTATATTCAAGTGAAATACATATTCTCAAGAAATATGATTAAGTACATGAACTCAAGTAAATGTACTTCATCACTGTCCACCCCTGAATGTAACATGTAGGCTAATTTGTCTGCAATGCCACATGTCTGTCTTTTTATCTCTTTTCATAGTTGTGAACAGTGAAAAGACAAGATGCAACCATTGCCAACAAACAGGACGAGCTTTACCCGTCCAAGGTCAGGCTGTAAAATGTTCTGACTGTCCTCAGCGTTATACCTTTCTTGTTCCTGGATTTCATACTGTAGACTGCCGTTTCTGTTTCAAGTGATATGATGCCATATGCTCTGCAGGGAGAAATCTACTCACACGTATGCTCCTGCCTCGGCTCCTGTTGGCACTCTGCCGGACCATGGCTACCAGAGTGACTATGGCTCTGACTCCGGCCTGAGGTAATAAGATAGTAGAAGTAAAATGATCCTTCAGGTTCAACCACTGAATTCTCTTTCAAGAAAACAGTTGGAACATAGTTTATTTTACATTGTCAAAGCTATTCTATTGTACTGTAGCAATAACTGATGACACATCAAAGGTTGATTATTCAAATGATTCAACTCGTCATACTGTATGTTTATTTATTCTAGAAATGTGACATGTTCATTTGTTTGTTCAACTTTCCCCATCCAAGGTCAGGCTGTAAAATGTTCTGACTGTCCTCAGCGTTATACTTTTCTTGTTTCTGGATTTCATACTGTAGACTGCAGTTTCTGTTTCAAGTGATATGATGCCATATGCTCTGCAGGGAGAAATCTACTCACACGTATGCTCCTGCCTCGGTTCCTGTTCGCACTCTGCCGGACTATTACTACCAGAGTGACTATAGCTCTGACTCCGGCATGAGGTAATAAGATAGTAGAAGTAAAATGATCCTTCAGGTTCAACCACTGAATTCTCTTTCAAGAAAATAGTTGGAACATAGTTTATTTTACATTGTCAAAGCTATTCTATTGTACTGTAGCAATAAGTGATGACACATCAAAGGTTGATTATTCAAATCATTCAACTCCATATACTCAGTATTTTCTTTGTGTTTTTTTTAAGTGATATTCGCTCTACATGTAGCTCCACTCAGACCATAACAGAGAGTGACAAGTCCCGGGATACACCTCCATTTTTTCAAGACAAACCCAGACGTGTAAGGTAAGTTGACAGCTAAGGAGGATTCATTATTTGTATGTTATCATACTGTATGTTTATTTATTCTAGAAATGTGACATGTTCATTTGTTTGTTCAAAGGCAGAACAATTGTAGTTTTGTAGTTAGTTGGTTACATTTCAGATCATTATATTATGACAGCTATTATTTTCTTTCATTTAATTGTCCTAATCTGAGTTTAGTGTTAAAAGTCAAATTCATTTACCAGTAAATATACATTAAACTAAGTGACAGACATTTGAGTTTTTTGAAGTTATCCAAAGAATCTGAATTTAAGAGAAAGCATGTGACCACAACAGCAGTAATCAGGTGACGGTTCCTTGTGTTAGTCAGTATCTGCTGCTGAAAACTCTTTCAAGGTCACTGGTTAAAAAATAAAATAAAAGTGAAACCAACTTCCTGACTTTAAGTATCATTTTCATAGATTTTTAACTTAAGACATCACCTGACAGTCCCATATGTCATCCTGAGAGATCCATTAGAGAGGATGTTATTTAAGGGAGACAGGATGCAAACAGTTGAACAGCTGAGCCGAACTCCTACATCATGGATGTTCAATGAGAACTTTGTGATTTGTAGTGTCAAAGGCAATCTATAGGCAATATTGTATTGTATGTAATTCAATGGGGCCGACTGTGTCTGGGCTATAATTGGATAAAGATTTCTGTAGATAGAAGGTGGTTTCCAAACACCTTCAACACCTTCCATTATAAAAACTTTGAAATTGTATTTTGTGACTAAATTCCAATTTTTTCTGTGTCATTTTTTTCTGATTAGATCGAGAAGCAAAGACACGGTAAGAGTTTCCTCTGCAGCCAAGTGTAGCAGTAAGAAGCATTATCTCAGATCTCAGCTTTTCTTTTATCTAACGACTTCAATATAACATACATTGTCTGCCATGTTCTAAAAATGTAATAGGATTGTTGAGAAATGCAAATCATGAAGTAAAACAGATTATATTTCTGTGGATTTGATGGTAAAAGAAGGTAAAAAGTGCTGTTTCTTTTCCTTTTGATATTTCAAATGATGGATTAGTTAGACTTAATATACACTGTTGGCCACTTCATATACTTTGCATCAATCACAAATTATACTTGTCAGTTTGTGTTGATCATGACATTCATCTTCATGTGTCCTCTCAGACTCTGCTTTCTAAAATAGAAAGCATTGTGGCAGATCTAATGAAATGTGAGGCTTCGCCAGTTGTCGTTGCAGTTTCCCTCGTTGCAATAGCAGCAGTTCTCTGTTTCGTCGGCAGTCTTTTTACCCGAGGTACTGCATTTTTCTGATCATTTCTCTAATGTATTACTGATAAACATACTTAAATATTTGCTAATCAGGGAAATCATTTTATTTTTCAGAGAGGGGGGCGACTCCAGAGGTGAAAATTGTGCTGCCGAGCTATTCAGGAGAAGGGAAGATCACAGCAGAAACGGATATGATGCTGAAGCAAGTTATTGAAGAACTAAAAAAGGAAGTGGAAAGAAGGGTTCGATCAGAAATTCAAGCAAAGAAAGATACAAGCGAAGCTACAGAAGTGGAAAGAAGGGTTCGATCAGAAATTCAAGCAAAGAAAGATACAAGCGAAGCTACAGAAGTGGAAAGAAGGGTTCGATCAGAAATTCAAGCAAAGAAAGATACAAGCGAAGCTACAGAAGTGGAAAGAAGGGTTCGATCAGAAATTCAAGCAAAGAAAGATACAAGCGAAGCTACAGAAGTGGAAAGAAGGGTTCGATCAGAAATTCAAGCAAAGAAAAATACAAGAAAAGCTACAAAAGGTTGTGTTGTGTCTATAGTCAGGTTATTTATGATATGGCCAATGATTCTTTTTCTTTTTCTTTCAGGTTGCAATTTTTTGATGTTTAATAGTTAGTTGAGGACATTCCACCATTTACAGACATATAGCCCTGTTATTACAGAGAGAGTAAGAGAGAAATCAGCAGTAAATGATCAGTATGGATAAGAGCCCTTCCTTTCTCAACATCCTTTTTCCTTTTTTTTTTAAACAAAATGTATTCAGTAGAATTTCCCATAACTATTTTAGAATCCTAAAAAGGGATGTATTTAAACCCATGTGTGCATTAATGTGTTGGGAGACAATCCAGTAAGTTATCTACATTTAAGTTATTAAGGTTCAATTTATTTGTTAAGTCCAAAAATGTGGAAACCCATTTTGACCATAACTTAGTAAATGTATTAATTTGTAGGCAAAATGAAAATCAAATTCTTTACATTGTGTATACTTCATTAACTATCTCTGTCCATTCCTCTATTGTGGGAGAGTCAGGAAGCAACCATTGCCAAGTAATAGTTTTTTTAACCGGTTGATGTAAGTACACCAAACAAGTATTCATTGAAGTGGGCTGAATGAAATTTCATGCATTTCTGTCTAGAAATGTCTTATTACTGGATGTTCCCAAATGATATGGCAGTGATTGGCTTCATGGCTCCCACATAGTCTCCAGCACTTGGGATCCTCTCCTGTTCAGTGTGCTTTCTGCTTTGGGCTAAAAAAAACAGACATTTTTTTAGACACTTTCATCTAAATTCTCTCCATGTGTGTGAAAGATAGATAGATAGATAGATCCTTTATTTATCTCCTCGGGGAAATTCATGTGTCCATTAGCTCATTGTTGTATAATAATGATATCTAGAAAATTCCAGGGAAATTTTGAGTGCCACGGGGGCTACTGCCGGGATAGGGTTAGGGTTAGGGTAAAAAATCTTCTCTGTGTCACTGTAGCGATGACATCACGCAGCCCTTGGCTGTCAGAGGTCAGGTCAGGAGCTGACGTTGCCATGGCAATGTGAAAATCTGCCCAGAATTTGGCTTCTACATGGCTTCAAACAATTGCAAATTATGAGAAAACCGTTACTTCTTTTCAAAAACCGAAAACACCGTGACAGACACTGAAACCAGAAGTTTCTTACAGTCTCTATTTTATTCAGATATTCCTAATAATATTCCTTCGGGCTTATTAATGTCACGGGTGCTCAGCTCCGAGGCACTCTACAGCTAGAATAGCTGAGAGGAGTGCCTCGGGGCAGAGCACACCATATTCTCCTTCGGGTTTATTATTCTTCCACCAAATTTTGGCGCGTAACTCGTCCCGCAGCTTTGAGAAAACCCCGGTAATATATACATCAAAACGTGCGTCTTGATCCTGAAAGAGGTGCTATGACTTTTGGTGTTAAAATTCCAATTTTTCCCAAAGTTATTCCCAAAATACTGGGAATAAATAATGCATTAGGAATGCATTGGAATTTTCTTTAGAAACCCACAAAATTTCACCTTTTTTCTACAAAATTTCACCTTTTTTCTGAGTCACCCAGCTCCCTCATACCTGCACGTAGAAATGTGATTCAAACTATAAAACGGAGGAAAACTTCTGCTCTCTCCAAAACACAGCAACTGTTTTTACATAACATGTAAACTTTTCAAACTATGAGCACTCAAAGGAGGAGTGGAAATCACTTTTTCTTCAAAGTTAGAGTGACAGCGTCAGTTGGCTAGAGTGCGTGAAGCAGTAAAAAATAACCTTTATTTTTATTTTTAACTCGAGCTCACGGCCAAACCGTAAAAAGGAGACAAATAATTCTTTCTGAAAATGTAGACATAGTTGTTGGGATTCATAAAATGTAACTTTGACAGGCAGGGTCTGCACAAAATTTAAACGGGGGTGCCGAGTCCGGCAGCAATACCTGTCTCACTCTCATTGACACCTAATGTAATCGTCTTTTTTTTTCAAAAGAATCTCACTCTGTCTTCGCACTGAGCTTACTCACTCATTTTAAGGAATATCTGAATAAAATAGAGACTGTAAGAAACTTCTGGCTTCAGTGTCTGTCACGGTGTTTTCGGTTTTTGAAAAGAAGTAACGGTTTTCTCATAATTTGCAATTGTTTTAAGCCATGTAGAAGCCAAATTCTGGGCAGATTTTCACATTGCCATGGCAACGGCAGCTCCTGACCTGTGTGCGTGTGTGCGTGCCTAGCAACCAGATAACCAACTCTCCAAGCTCCGCTAGCTTTACATTAGCCGCATGTTAGGTCTTAAATTACATTTAGTTAGGTCTTAAATATGTAAGTCCATTTACTGCTTCCTTTGTTGCTTTTCTTTTTGTTTTGTTAAATGAGTGAATGAAGTTGTGACGGTCTCCGCTGAGACAGAGGAGAGGAGAAGCTACTAGCCCTCTCTCGCTGTCACTTCTAGTCGCGTTGCTCTCCTCCCCAGTAATGTTAAATTTAGCACCGAAAAAAACATAATAGTGGTAATTTAAATAGCGGTTCATGGGATTTATTAACCCTCAGGGGTCCCTCTGTCCTTTTTTGGACATTTTCTTCACTTTTCTTTTTTGATTAGCTGATCATTTTGGCTGTGTTACAGCTGAAGGTATGGATTTCTGCAAGAAAGTGTCTTTTTTGACATATTTTTAAAATCTAATGTCAGTTACTGTTACAGGTCTATTATACACTGGTAACACATTTTGTACCCTCTGGGGTTCCTCGCGTCCAAAAAAGGACACACAAAGAAAATGCTATAAAATCATCATATATCAATATTTTTTTCTGCTTTTTTTTGCATATATCTCTTAAACCACTTCAGTTCTGCTCAAACCTACCAAATGTTTATTAGTTTTCAGGATTTTAACCCTTTAAATGCCAGTTTGAAGACATGTTGCCTCTTGTTTTATTAAAAAAACAACACAGAATATGAGATATTTCCCACATAATACATGATGGAGGGATGTGACATTGTTTTATATCAGAGTCTTTTATATCAAGACATTTCTCAAAACCAGAATATGATCAGGGTGACTTTTGAACACTGGAAATAAATCATGTACTCATCCCGGCAGTAGCCCCCGTGGCACTCAAAATTTCCCTGGAATTTTCTAGTTAGTCCACTTCCTTTGGCTGAGGTGTTGTATAGCCTGATGGCAGTGGGAACAAAGGATCTCCTGAACCTCTCTGTTCTGCCGTGCAGTGAGATGAGACATTTGCTGCAGCTTTAGCTGCTGCTTCTCTGTCCTGCCAGAATGTTGTGGAGAGGATGGGTGGTATTGTCCAAGATGGCCTCCATCTTACATTGCATGCATCTCTCAACAACAGTCCTGAGTGAGTCCAGACTCCTGCCAAGCACAGACCCAGAGTACACTGGCCACCACTGACTGATTAACCATGTGCAGCATTTCACTGCAGACGTCAAAGGACCTGAGCCTCCTGAGGAAAAAGTTTTGGGCTTTTTTCCTTGCCAAATGAACCTACAACTAATTTTGTTGGGTTAATTGTTTTTGTGGTTCTTGGTTCTTGGTTCTCTTATGGTTCCTATATCCTTGGCTTTGCACAAAACAGATAATTTTCTCTCACTATAGTGCCCGACTGGTTCTATTTTGGGTATATATCGGATCCAGAGGTGATATCGTGTGTGTGTTGGTGATGATGCTTAAACCAAGTGTTTAATGTTCAGTGTTGATCATTTGCATTTGTATCAAAAGGAGGGAATTGCAGTGGAAAGTTTTAGTGTGATTGTTCTGTGTGACCAGTGGGCCCCAGCTCACGTTGGGAACCACTGACCTACATTAAATATACATTTAAAACAGGAATAACAGGTGGATTATTTATTTGATAAAAATTTTAACTTTCCACTGACACCATGTTTATGTGGTGTCATGACCTGGCTCAAAGGAAGGACAAAATGTGGAGACCACACATGACTCTTTAAAGTAATGTGACAGCCCTCTCCACCTGTGTACCTGTTGCTTCCTGTGTGTGGCTGCTTTCTTTACAGGTACTCGAGGTGGGTGTGGCAAAGGGTTGTCAGTACCTGGGCTCATCAGCAGACCTGGCACACCTGGGCCCTGTGTTCTATAGCCATGTTGGAGATCAGTTCTGGTTCTCTCTCCTCCTTGAGGCTCCTGTTTGGTTTGGTTGGCATTTGGTTTGTGTTGTTTCTGTTGCTGCACCATACATTGCATTCACACACATCTTCACTCATGCACTCACTGACACTGGTTATCTTACAGATTACACAAGTTTAGGTTCTTCTTCTAGATTTATTGTCTGTTTTTTTTTTTTTTTTAAATAAAACATTTGTTAATTGCCTTGTCTGTGTGCATCTCCCTCTTTTGTCATGGCCATGTGACCCGGTTTGTGACAGTAAAATTACATTTAAGAAAACAAAATGAAGTATGCAGTCAGTTCATCAGTTATGTGTATAGTGTGAATGAGTGAACATGTATGAGTGAAGTGAACCAAACCAAGTAACCTATGGGAAGAGAAGGACTGACTGCTCAGGCACCTATGTTTATAGGTGAGCACTCACCAGGTGTCAGCCATCACTCCCAATGAGCCAATCCCCAGATCCCAACAACCAGGTAATTGGTCTAGAGGCCTAGAGGCCGTCACAGTGGTGATACCTTGGCTGCGATCAAAAGGTCAAAATAATTTCTCTAACCACTTCTGCTCGACCTCCAGGGAAAATGTCATGAAGTCAAGTAAAGATGTGAAGGACAGTTCATGAGGACTTAGGAAAACAATCTGACTGCACTTACACTAGGATTTTTTAAAAACTAATTCCATTTGTAACACATGGATGATAAATCCTCCTTTACTAACCACTGACACACAACAAACAGGATTGACATGTTATAAGAAAATATGAAAAATATACAAATAGAGAAAGTTGAACCATTAGAATAATTAAATAAAAATAAGGATCTGAGCAAGAGGCCAGAATAAATTATATTCATGCATGAGTTTATAGTTTTCTGTCATTTCTATACTATTAAGACAAGAAAATTCATTTTTAGGTGTTTACACAATGGGAGGAGATTTAGTGAAACAACATTTATATATAGACTTAAGTATTTTGTTATCATGATGATATTGTTAACTATAAATTAAATCTGCTTGTTCTTCATGACGACTCCTGACTGAATTTAAAGAGAATAAATCTATATTTATGGATTTGGGTTTCAGTGGATCAGACAAGGATTTCCATCAGTTCTGGATCGAGTCACAAACATAAAACAGCTGCTCTGTTGTTTCTACATTTATGTGGGTCTGCCAAGGTGAAACTACAATGGTGTGTCACTTTAAATGTTGCCACAGCAAGGAATTGTGGGACAGCATTTCTCCTTTCCTTTCCTTTCCTAAAGGAAGGTCCAGTGTTTCCTCTGCTAAAGGAGATAAGATAGGAAGCACTGAAGCTCCTTTCCTCCTCATGTAGAGAAGTGGAGCAGCTGTGATCATGGTGCTGCTCAGAGACTTCAGCTCATTTCATCAGTTTCAACCTTCATAAGAACAAAAAGACTTTTCAACCACAGCCCATGTTTAAGGAAAGCACTGACTGTAGCTTCCTGAGAGGTACTGGGCTGCTGCTTGCAGGTCACATGACAGACAGCAGCAACAGCTGTGCAGCTAAACATAGCTTTAATGAGAACAAACTGGTGGAATCCAGAATGTTAATCTGACATTTTTTAGCAAGGTGAGCTCTGACAGCAGCTTCAGCACATACACTAGCCACGATGTGTTTTCTTATTTTTCTTTTAAGGCATGCAGCAGCACTGTAGAAAATGAGCTAATGCTAATTGATTGTAATGAGTTAACAGCACAGATTACCAGCACAACATTTGAATGGCTTGAGAGCAGCTTTAAATAAAAACTTTATTTCTAACAGAAATTACAAATACAAAATCTCAGCGTCAAACTGATCTGTGATCTGGTTCTGTTCCAGTTCTCCATTCTTCAAACGTCAGGTTTCACCAGCCTCTGAATTCAATCCACATGACAGGATAATAATGAACGTAAGAAAAAAAACTTTAGATGGAAAATAGTTCAAACACATACTTTAATATTATCACTTTGTAACATGATCCTGCTCTTCATTTTGTGATTGTTGTTACAAAAGAAATAAAAGTTGTTGCCATGGTAACTTTCTAGAGTTGTAAACTCCTGTCTGTAGTATTATAAGCCTGTGGGCTGTGTTTCAGTGTCTGATAAATCTCCAAACTCAGGGATGTTTCTCAAACTGGATTTACAACACCCCCCCCCCCCCCCCCCCCCCCCCCAACCCCCACCAACAAAGCCCCCTGTTGCTTAGCCATGTGCTGTATGAGTGACCACCTCTCACATAGGGCTTCTTTTGTAAAACTCAGTATATTTGGGAAGTATTTCTATTTTAAAGTTGTCCACTGGCTGCACGTTGGAATGAGCAGAGTGGTGATGTACGTTTTTCAGAGAGGACAGCTGGAGGTGAACATTTAGCTTCAGAGGCTCCACCCTCTAACTGCCTTCATCACCATCATCCAGCAGGAACTCACTGATCTCCTCTCTCATCTGAGACCTGCACAACACAACACAACACAACACATCTCAGATCATTACATCTCATTGTGAAGCATTTGAGTTTCTGCTCATGTTTTTTTTGGCTGGACCGCAACAGCAGGTCTAAAGACTGGGACTGATCAAGTTACACCATTGGTCGCTCAGCCAGGGATTGGAGTTTCCTCATTGGTCGTTATTATTTCGAAATGAATTGATGTGAACAAGCAGGGTTGCCAACTTTGTGCCTTTGTCGCTAGATGAACTGACTTTTCAGTGACTTGTTCTCAAAAAATCCCCTAGTGACAAATCTAGGGACTTTTTGGACAAACCTTGATTACTGTCCATAGAAGAAAGTCATGTCTGAGACGCAAAATAAGAAAGATAATTCTGATGCTTCTACCTTTCTCTCTAAGTGATGATCTAGCATGTAAATATAACTGGAATCACAGCTCAGTCTGTCTTTAACTGACATGTATGGCTAAGACGTGGTTAAAGAATCAGGATTTTAGCAGCAGCCTGAAGTGACTGCTGTTTAACATGTAGTCTTAATGGACCACGTTTCAGTCACTGTTTCAAACGTGTTCCATTGTCATGACAACAGAAACAAACAAAAAAAAAGGTCAATGAGAACAGCTTTACTGTGAATTCGGCTGTATTAAAATACTGTATGTGAGCATAGAAGCAAACAGATAAAGAGCTGAAACCAGCTGACACTAGGTAGAATGCTTATATGACGTGATGTACAGATAGAGCTGGGTCTTGTTAAAAATCTTCGAAATCAGCATTGATACAGATGCCTTGACTCTGATACCAAATGAAACTTTTATCAATATCAATTTGATCAAATCTAATTACAATAGTACAATACAATACTCTGATTATTAAAGTGCTGTGATGGTGGAGGAACAGAAAACAATAAGAAAAAAATAATGTTATAATGTTGATATGATTGGTTCGTTTGGCCCACAGTATCTTGGTATTCATACTGGGCTGACATGAAAATGACATTAAAAGAGCAGAAAAGCACTATCTATGCTTCGTGTGAACGGGATATAATTACATGTACATACGCTCTAGAATGAAAAGTGGTCTTTTAAATGAACCAAATGTCCTCCTCACCTCCTCTGCCTCCTCTGAGCCTCTGACAGGATGTACTGAGGGAGACGCTCCAGTGACGACTAGAAGAAAACACAAAGGAACTGAGAGAGGCCTGTATGTATGAAAACATTCTGTATGAGACCAAACTAGTTGTCTCCAGTTCAACAATCATGATGAACAAACACAATGTTTAGATTGCAGTTGGAAATCATGACACACATTCAGGATGCTCCTGTGCACCTGTGCAGGTGTTTCCACTCACCATGTCTTTGATGGTCAGCTGACAGCTGTAACACAACAGGCTCTTCAGATCGGTTCTCTCGGGTTCCCTGGAACAGAACAACAGCACAGAGTCTGAAGATAACGACATTGGTCTGACATGAGGCAGATGGGAGGATTTATCTGGTCAATAAACCAGGGCAAGTTAGCTTGTTATTGCTACAACACTGTGTTTGCAGTAACACCCCAAAGATACAATAATGTCTTAATTTAAACTCAAAAATCACTGAGGGTAAAACCTTCATTTACAGTGATGATGATAAGAGGAGACAAACTCAACAGGATTATGACCCTACAAAACAAATGACATTCTCATCAGACTTGGCTGTACTTTGTGCTAATTAGCAAATGTGCTAGCTATTGCTGTAGATAACAATAATAATAATAATAATGATGAACCTTATTTGTATAGCACCTTTCATACAAGAAATGTAGCACAAAGGGATTTATGGATTTCAGCCATTATGCTGCCCACTGCTGGAACCAGCTCCCACTGGAGATCAAATCTGCCCAAACCATAACTGGCTTTAGAAAGAAGCTAAAAACTGCCTCCTCTCCTCTGCCTTCACTGAATCTTTTAATCTTGCACTTTGATGACTATTTTATAATCTGTGCTTTAATACTGTTTTAATGCAGTTTTCTTTTATGCTTTTTACATCTAGTTTTCTGCTTCTGTTATTTCTCTTAAGATGCTTCTTTTATTTCTGTGAAGCACACTGGATGACCTCTGTGTATGATAATGTGCTATACAAACAAACTTGCCAAAAAACATTGATGTAAAATGAAAAACATTAACGACATTAATGTCAAATGAGATGGAATAATAATAAAATGATAACATAGAAATAACAATCAACTGTCTTGGTCTGAATCAGTTGTGTTCAAGGTTCAGGAACAGCAACTTTCCACAAGGCCTTCACAGAAAAAATAAAGCCCGGCGGTTCTGATAATCAGTGACGTCTGCAGTCTCACTTCATAAATGAGGTAATTATTTGACACAGGTCAGCTGAGAGCCTGAGTCCTGTTTAGAGCCACAAGTTTAGGATTAGCTTGTTTACAACATTTTTCCTGTTACGCCTCCTGTGTGAGTCCCTCATTACTACAGATTAATCACTGCCCAAATTAAGAGACATAAATCCCTGAACACTCACTTGGCAGAAGAACAGCAGCCTCCACCACCACCTCTCTCTGTTCTCCCACAATCCTCTCCTCCAGAGGAACAGCACTGTCCAGAGGGAGCAGTTGATTCTTGCTCCACTGGAGCTTTAATGGAAACAGAGGAAACAGATTGTACTAACAGCTGAGTGTAGAAACGTCCCCCTGCAGGATTCAGAAGACCACATCATGTGAGCCCAGCTGCAGAGGGTTTCTACCCAGTGCGGAATACCAACGTTATAGCTGTGCCACTATTAACTATATGATGCTAATGCTAATAATCTGTATTCTGTACTCTACTGAACGTTCTGGCTCCAGAAACACAGAAGGCATGACTGGAGGTGAAAGGTGCACTGTACCTGGGTTTTGTCTCGGGTTCTCAGTCCCTGTGGCTCCTGAAGGTTTATTCTGGGAGAGCTGCTCTGAGGTCAGTGTGGCCTGAAAGGCAGAAGCGTTCTCTGAAAGAAGAGAGGGAGACAAAGGAAGAGGGGAGGAAAGACGGAGGAAAAATTCATGAAGGACTTCGTGGGGTTAATGCTTCTATCTGCTCCAGCCAACCAGGTGCTCAGTGCTCAGTGAGGGCGTCTTCAGCTTGTTATGAATATCACTGTTTCAATGGAGACGTGTGCAGTGGTTTGTATTAGTTTTATTTTTCTGTATTGAGAATCTGTGACAGTCCTCTCTCTGCACACCAGTGATCCACATCTGTCTACACCTCAGTCTTTGGTCCGCATCAGTCCAAGGCTCACGCATGTTTTATATATGTTCAGTGACCAGTGAGGTCATGACCTTTTGGAAAGCTTTGCAAAGTGAAAATCTTGCTGCGAGGTTGAGCGAGTGCTCTATAGAGGTCCGATACTAATTCATTACCGTCTGTGATAACATGGCATATGGGAAAGTGATCTTATGTCTACTGTGCATGAGTGGAGGCTGTCCACATGAAGAGGGCTGACAGCTCATTCTCATGACACTGAAACAGATTATCTGAAGGTTGAACAAAAGTTACAGACGTGTGTACTTGTACTACAGCGATCATAACAGAGGAAAAACCAACCATTTGATTTTGAAGGCATATAGTTGGTCCATTAGACAACATTTATGTGGAACTTGGCATTTCAGTGGAATCTGTGGTCCAGTTTTATTCACATCAGCTGTGAAAAGTGAGCTAACTATCTCTATCACAGTTTGGCTTGACAGTCTGTCTACTGCAGAAACACACGCATTTGCAGCTAAAGTGTGAACAGTGAAATAGGGCTGACATCTGAACACAGGAGTGAACACTACATACCACACATTGCAAGTTTTGGAACTCCCAGGTAATGCTTTTAGCTTTTCTTTTAGATCAACGGTATTTTGTGTATTTTAATGTTTCATTTATGTGATGGTTTTATTATTAGTGTTAAAAGGCCTCCTGCCTGTCCTGACCCATGAGCTCACCAAGTGCAGCTCTTAACAATGCTTATTGGAATAAAGTTACCACAACTAGTTGTTACAGCAGTCATTGAGAGAGCAGCTGTTCCACACAACACTCACCAACAGCAGTGTCCAGCGCGCACATACAGAGCAGACACCTGTCAGCCTGGTCAGCTGTGGAGGAGTTCCTACACGCTGTCTGCAGCTTCTCGCTGGTCCTGCAGGACACACAGCAGGTTTTGTGATGAGCGTATGGTTCCAAATGCTTCCCCAGCTGGTTACTTACTAATGGTTGGACAAAGCAGGCAGTGGTTCATCTACCGTTTCCAAAATGCCCAGTTTCCATTATCAAGCGATCATGAAAGTGTCAAACCTTACACTGAGTACTTCCTGTAGAATACACGCCTGTGCAGATGATGTGTGTGGTTTCTCACTGACCTGTAGATGGTGCTGACAGTGGAGGGGAAGTCGGCCTGCAGTTTGGTGACAAAGCTCTCTGTCAGACGCTGGATGCTGGCTTTGTCTGTTGTCTGTGGGACACACACACAAACATGTCTGACACACATGTTGACAAGTTTATTGACTCACAGTAAACCTGTACATTTTATGTTGGTGTGAATGGACCGATGCAGTAACAGGGGCGTATATACAGTGGTTTCAGAAAGTAACTGGATCAGACCAGCCGGGACGCCTGGTAACATGTCGACTTTACCACCCTTGAACACTCAGTAGTCATGGCTGCCATGATGACACACACACACACAGACTCACAAGGTCACAGCTGTAAAAATCAAAAAGCGAAATCTCCCATTCCCAAAAGTATTCAGACCCTTTGCTCCAAACTGTGCTCAGGTGATTCCTGTTTGCTGTAGTTTTTCCATAACTAATACATCCCACTCACCAACATACAACACTGGTGTCTCGGGATTGGAGGGGGTTCAGTGATCGTACAGAAAGCTTATGGCTCCAACACATTAATTGGCATTACAAGTTCTCACTGAGATACTGCTTCTTCTTTTTTTTTTTTAAAGTTATGTTCTGGCCATTTTTGGCTTTATTATGACAGGGACAGTGAGAGAGAGACAGGAAACTCAGGGAAGAGAGAGAGGGGACGACATGCAGCAAAGGGCCTCAGTCGCACTGGAACCCAGGCTGCTGCGGTGAGGTAAATGGTATGTGCTCTAGCAGGTGAACCACAGCGCTGCGCCAGGCAATGTGTTCTGTTTGTTTTCTGTCTGGTACTGTTACTGTCACATGTACTGCCAGCTGATCTTACCTTAGTGTCCCCGCCTGGTATGAAAACAGAGGGAACGCTGAACATGTGGTTGTAGTACGCAATTTCTTTGGCTGAGTAGTCCCTCATTGGTCTCACTAATATGATGTCACCATACCTGGAGTCAGCGAAACCCTGTTGAAACACACACACACACACACACTGCAGTAAATGCAATTGTTGATCCTCTCCGATTGTCTGTCATCTATGCACGCACGCACGCACGCATGCACACACGCACACACACACACACTGCAGTAAATGCAATTGTTGATCCTCTCCAATTGTCTGTCATCTATGCACGCACGCACGCACGCACGCACACACGCACACACACACACACACACACACACACACCGTGTCCTGAGCCAGCTGTGCTCCTCTGCCCAGTGAGATACTGGTGAGCAGTTTCACAGCCACTCTGGTGCAGTTGTCTCCCAGCATCAGTTTGCTGTATCCCTCAGTGCGAGCTGTGTGCACCAGCAGATGGTGCCTGTGAAGAGAACACACAGTGGGGTCAGAGTGGACTGAGAGAGAGCAAATCTTAAAATACTCTGCTCTAGTTTCTCAACATGAGTCTGATCAGAATAATTCTGACAGG
Source organism: Seriola dumerili (assembly GCF_002260705.1). Taxonomy (NCBI): domain Eukaryota; kingdom Metazoa; phylum Chordata; class Actinopteri; order Carangiformes; family Carangidae; genus Seriola; species Seriola dumerili. The sequence continues at coordinate 114,929 of NW_019176429.1, read as the reverse complement.
TGAGGAGAATAGCAGATATAAATACTAAATTTTCTCTGCACCTCTACCACCATTCTCTCTTGGCCTCTTTTGTATCCGACCATGTGGTATGATTGCAGGAGAGAAGAAAATAATGCTCCCATGAAAAACTACAATCACCTCCTGGTGGTTGTCTTCCTCCTCCACTCAGACTAGTTTCAGGTTACATCCCTGTTTATCCAGAGTCATAAGATATGAACCATTTGTGTGAAATCTTTGTCATAATGCTGTGTGAAGAAATTCCCTCAAGGCGTTAACTGAGACATCGTGTTCACAAGGCCAAAATCATGTTTTGTGAGGTTACCACAACCTTTACCTTTGACCTTTGAACACCAAAATCTAATCACTTCATCCTTGAGTCCTGGTGAAGGTTTGTGCCAAATTTGAAAAAGCTCTGTCAAGACGTTACTTTGATATCGTGTGCACGGGAATGGGATGGGCGGACAACATGAACACAATATGCCTCTGGCTCTGACTGTCATTCACACACCACTTGGATAATGGTCACTAGTGCTGCTAAAAGTACAGTAAGTCCAAAGTGTTTCCTCTTTCATTATACATGACAAAACAATGGAGGACAGAGTGCTGTGTTATCCTAGATCAACATCTCTGGTTAAACTTGAAACTAAATACAGAAGCAGCATCAAGACGTCCTGTAAGATTAATGATCTCCTTAGGATCTGAGTCAGGAGCTCCCTCTGTCTGACCTCAGTGTGTTCAGCAGGTCCTGTCTGGCCGTCAGTGTCTGAGCTGAGCCGATCAGCTGCTGCAGGAGCTGTGTGTGGGACTCCTGAACCTCCGGCACCGACGTTTGCTCATGGTCCTGTGCAGTCGAACAGCTGCTGCTGTCGCTCTGAATGAAGTGATCCACCGCTGCTTTGTAGGCGCTGGCCGGCTGCTCTGAGGCAGCTGGAGCCGTCACCACAACTGAACTGGGAAGATCCAGAACCTGAGAGGACGTCGGAGGAGACATTAAAGAAACAGTTGGATCTGAGGAAAGAAAAATCTCTTTCTTTGTGCTGATGTCTTCTTTTTGTTATTGTGACAGCATCAGATTGTCCATGTGACTTTTATGTATTTAGGTCACAAAGTTCATGTCACAGGAAAAGTAATAAAGCTTTTCCTGAATTTCATATTTTACCTTAAAGACCTTAAAAATAGGAATTGTAAAAAGAATTTATAAATGAACAATTAATCAATCAATAAATTGTTAAAATTGAATTCTTTAATTTCCATTTCCTTTTTCTAGCTGCTTGTCTTTTTCCTGTTAGCTAATCCATTAGCTTAGTCATTTAGCTTCTCCTGTTAGCCTTTCTGTGACTCTCTGGGCTTCAGTGGTGTAAAACCCACTGGTTAGCTCTCCAACCAATCAGAGAGCTGGTTACATCCCATGGCCAACTGGGATTGTTTAGCCTGGTTTTACCAGCACTGAAGCCCAGAGAGGAATAATAATTCATTTATAAATTCTTGAAAAGGGAATCTAGTTATTTATTCCCATTATTAAACTAACTTTTCAAGTAGTTTTTCAAATTCTATTATTTATTCATGAATTAACAAATGTATTTCTAAATAGTTTATTTAACGAGTTTTGTGCTGTTTTTGTAAATCAATTTTACATCTTATCAAGTATTTATTGATGCATTAATCTTTCATTTATAAATTCATGTTACACTTCTTATTTTAAAGCCTATTAAAATATGAAATTTATAAAAATGCTTTATTACTTTTCCTGTGACATCCCTGCTCCTCCATGAGGAAGGGGCTTTGAACTGTGAATTGGCTGAGCAGTCACCTGTTCCAGAGGCACCATGTGGAAGGGGAAACCAGTAGCTTTGAACACAGCCTGCAGCTCAGCCACCGTCCTCTGTCTTTCCTCCACAGACTGACCTACAGCTCCACCCTCTGGGAACAGCAACACACACAGTCGGTGTAAAATGTTAAGGCCACAATTGATTCAGAGAGGACCAAAGTTATGAAACTGATAACACTCAGTTAAAGAGCAATACTCTTCATTTAATTTACCATCGATGTAAACGATGCCAGGTAAGAATCTCAACTTCTTATGAGCATTCTGACTCAGACCCTGAGAGGAAGACAAAGGTTTTCAGTTTAATGAATGACAATAACCCTAACTCTATCTACAGGGTTATTAGAATCTAAATCAATGAGTAATAAACACCAGAATTTTAAGCTGCATTTCATCATCTATTAGATCATTTAATCATCATTTAGTGTTCAGGAAACAGCATGGGTTTCAGTTGTTTGGTCCATTAGTGAAAATCATCCATGGAATGGACCAATCAATGGAAGCCTTTCGGGGTTTTGGAGTGTGAGAAGAAAGGTCATGGGGTCATTATGTCAAAAAGGATTTATCTTCTGGGGACCAAATACATCAGCAAAATGTCTCCTCAGAATAACACATGGCCAAAGGTTTGCGGAAGAGCGAGCATTCCAGCCCTGTGTGACAGCTGAAGATGAGGTTGTGAGCCCATGGTCATCGATGTGCTGCTCCAACAGCCTCCACTCCTCTGGTTTCAGTCGCCCCAGCCGATGTTGAGGGATTTGTTCCCATTCAGAGCATCAGACGCTCGTGATGAGGCCTGACTCACAGGTGCTGGATGGGTTGAGGTCAGGGATCTGAGAGGGCCAGTCAAGTTCCTCCAAACCAAAACACAATTAAAGCTACTCTCTCAAATGTCATTGTGTGCTGGGGAAATAAGATTTTCTTAATTGGAACTGAAGAACCCAAACCAGGAAATGGGTTTCAACAAACTTTGCATGGGGTACAAATTTGTGGGCATCAGGTGAGACGCGTTATGTTAAATCTAGAAATGGAAAATGAGACTTCTTGTGTACGAGATTGGAGAAATGGTTAGAGGTAACTGAAAAGAGTAGGACTCATGCTCTGGTAACCAAGCGTATGGATAATAAAATAGATTTACCAAAGAGTGAGCCACAAGGAGAAAGTCTGTCCTGATTGAATCACTACAAAAATATACGGTAATCTGTCTCTTTGCTCTGAAGCCAAGAGTTTGACCCGCACACCAACAGGCTGACCTCGGCATTCTTAAAGCAAACAACACAAAACAGCTTCACATTTGTGCTGTTAGTCAAGTGGTCTGCTCTCACTCAGCTTTGGCATCATGTGAGCGTTGGCATCATTCAACAAGAAGCCTGAGCAGTGAATGTACGCAGCACCAGACCATAACGTCTACACAGCCACACAGATTATTGGGGTTTCTATGTTCTTCTCACCAAAACAGAACAATCTATCAAAAACACTGGGATTATTTCTTTGATAGTAAGACAAACAGTAAACCTCTTGGACTTGACTGAGCATTGAAGAGGACGAAGGACCACCAGATACAGCCAGCAGCACCTGCAAGCAGAGAGGATGCTCACAGTTACAGAGCTGCTGCAAATATACACATCACACCTCTTCAGTTCTGTGTGTGTAACTCAGAAAATGAACTGCAGTAAAGTGAACTTCATCTCGTTGTGTCAGGAGAGAACTGTTTACCTTCTCTCCAGGGAAGATGATCCTGTTTTTTCCCAGCATGGCTCTGAACTTGTGGATGAAGTATTCCTTGAAACAGCCCCTGACACAGACGGAGGAATGATGGGAGCAAAGTCAGCGAAACACCTCTCAAAGCATGTAAAATGATCTCCTCCAGCCACACACCCCGGCTCTGACAACACAGCCAGAGACGACAAAACGATCCTCCAACACACTGTGAACACTGTTGTTACTACATCAGATATAGAGCAGGTTGAATACCTGCACAAGCCAAGACTAAAAGATACATTTAGACTGTAAATTCTCGAATAGTGCCGTTATTTACATCAACGGCGGAGAAACAGGCTTTTATTTCTAATTATATTTCCTGTCTGTTTTCTGATCTGCTCCTGTTTAGAATTACAGTTGTTTCTCCTCCCTTACACTAATACTGTTATTTCCAGTTACCTCCACTTTTTAAGCCACTGTTAGTGCAACTTACACCTTTCTGCACAGATGTTTCTTCACACTGAAAGCCTTCCAGCTGTTCAACGGGCATACTTTTTTCTCTTTGCCAGTGGGCCTTCATGGTGAAACATTTGCAGGAATAGTTGAGCTTAATTAGCAGACACTCAGCAGCTGATAAACATGTAAACTAGGGCTGCACAATTAGTTGAGATATAATCGAAATCGCAACATGGCCAAGTGCAATATCCAAATCACAGGAGCTGCTATTGTTGTGATGAAGGTCAAATGTGTCACATTGTTGTACATTGTTAGCACCGATAGCGCTGTGGTGCTACAGAGACGCCATGGACTACAAATCATATTCTCCAGACGTAAAGGAACATGTTTGTTTAGTACAAGACCAACAAAAATCACATCGTCATCATTTAAAATTTTTTCAGTGAAAATTAAATGCAACAATGACCATTCCAACTGAAATCACAATATCTGCCAAAATAATCCCAATATGATTTTTTTGCACATCATGCAGCCCTATTGTAACCGTACAGGCAACTGGTAATAATTAGTGAATGAGAACAATAGTAGTTTTAAAAAGAGAAACTGTTTTCAGCAGAGTGGTGAGTGTGACATGTTGTTGTACTGATGGAATTGGTGCTGTGTAAAATGGACATCATGCTGAATCCCTCCAGCTTGAGATAATGGTTTAAATTACCAGGCTTTTATTTGAGAACCAACAGACAGGCAGAGCGCATGTGAAGCAGGATTTCAAATAAAATGACAAAACTACATGTGTTCGACAAAGAGTGATCAACCGTCTTTTATAAATAGAATTTATTTGTACAGCCAAACCATATCTTTAATCATTATGCTTTTCTTTACCTACAGATCCTGAATATGACGCTTTAGTAAGACAACATCTTTTTTTTTTTTGCATCATTTTTCACCAGGATTGTCTCAACATACTGCAAACAAATCCTAATGCCATCAGGACAATTAGAAAGGTGCATCAAAGGTAATCTACACAAATCTTGAAACTCAATTTTGGGCTTGTTTATGGTCAGTTCAAACATCAGATTTACTCTCTGTCTGTGGAATAACAGTTGTACTGCAGATGGCAGTAAACAGTGCTGAGTGCTGCATGTCTTACCTGCAGTATGTGTCTCCTGCTCTGATGACCACAGCTGCACTTGCCTCTTTGCATTTGACACATTTCTTGGAAACACTGATGAATGGAGGAAGAACAGATGTGTTAAAAACCCATGCATTCAAATTTTTGTGCTGACATTTACACTGTGCAGGTTCAGTAAGAGATAGAAAGCCACAGTGGCTCCACAACAAGTGATGGAGAGGAAACATTTCATCTGATGGTTTAAAATGCATTTGCATTTAATTTTACAGATCTTTCTTTTTAGTCAGAGGCATATTGTCTTTGTTCTTGATTACCACTACCATGCAGAGAAAAACCAGTACCACTTTCAACTCTCCCAGCTGACATAGACAGACAGACAGACAGACAGACAGACAGATAGATAGATAGATAGATAGATAGATAGATAGATAGATAGATAGATAGATAGATAGATAGATAGATACTTTATTTATCCCCTAGGGGAAATTCATCTAATATATATATAATATATGCATATAACATGCAGTAGTGAGAGACAAAGTTGGTGCCCCTAGGTATCTGGGTTTGTGGGGCAGTTGCCCACTTTGACTGCTGGGTGATCCAGCAGTCATGACTGACTCCACAGATCCAGGGGGAACTCTTACCCCCTCCCACACACTGCTGATAACACATGTGGAGGGGAGATAGCCTATAGAATGAACAGCTGATCAGACCCGGCTCGGTGCGTGCTGTCGCGACATGACGACTTACCTGGGCACCTCCGCGCGCTCCAGTCCATCATGGTAGTCTTCATCCACTTGGCACATTGTGAAGACCGCGGCCGAGCTGAGACCGTGGCCCGCTGTTTGTAGTTTACCAGAAAGCGACTGTTATAAAAGTGTTAGTCAGTTATTTCACGTTGTTCACTTTTAGCCACGAACACTCACGTCACATGTAGGAGCGTGGCTCTGTTTGATGACGTAGAGGAGCTTTTTCCTCTTGGCGACGGAAAAATACCGTAGTGATGCTTTACCACCACCAAGTGGTCGGATCGAAAACCATCTTACTCTTTATTTTATTTTACACAAATGGCCTAAAAAGACAGCACACATAGGCTACAACAATTCAAAATAATAATTGGACACTATACTGATTCATTACATGGACTAAAGAACAGTAAAGCAATAAAAACTGAAGAAACCTGTAAAGTCTTAAATATTTTCCTTTAATATCTTTGTTTTGTTCCACGGTACCCCTATGTATATAGCTTGGTTTAGTCTTTTTGAAATATTATTTTAATAATTTTTTTCATACTACTTTTGGGTCATCATCCTTATTTATATGTTGCATTTAATTCCTTTTATTGTATTTATTTTATTTGTATGTAATCAATAATCGATTGATCAGAGCTGCTGTTCAGATCAGTGCTTTAGACTAAATATTACTCCTCACAGTTATCAATACCGTGACTGTGGCTTCACCTTTTCCTCTTTGACCTTTGACCTAGTCTCTCTCTGGGCAGCAGTTCGGTTCAGGCTGTCTTCAAAGTTGAAAGTCATTTCTTCATATTAATTCATGTGTACTGTCATAGAACTACTGCTCATAAACAAATCTTAATGCGGTATCAGAGCTGGGATCACTCTACCCGTCAGACTTTATTTTCGGTGACTGGAATATGACACCTGATGAGTGGGAAGATAGATGGCCCTCAATGTGAAAGTTGTTGTTATAATCAAACAACTGGAGAATTTATTAGTAGGAGTTTTCTGGTAGATGTATGGAGAAGTTTAAATCCAGGGGAAAAACAATACTCCTGGTATAAACCTAATGGTTCCTGTAAATCCAGAATTGATTACTGCTGATCATTGTATAATAGAAATACAATTAGATTCTGTCTAGAAAATTTAAAAGTAAACATCTGCATCTGTGCATGGGTATTGAAATAAATAAATATGTAAGTAACTTTTTTATGCAAGTAATTTCTTTTTAATATGAGATGGATGCCCTTATTTTCCTGCCCCCCTTGTCTGTGCACAGCCCTGAGATGTTAGCTAATCCAGAAATGAACTCCTGAAAACTCACCACGGAGGAAACGATCTGACTGAATGTCAGATGGTGCTGTTCCTGCCGTTAGAGGCTGTCGCGTCTGATGATGTCATCTGTAAAGCTGGTTGTTAACATTAGTTTGGTGTAGAAATCTCTCATATCTCTCTGTGTAGTCAGATGACTCATTCTTCGTGCTCTTACATTTACTGTTAGATTTAAACATACAAGAGTGATATGATGATATGATGTTGAAGGAGACGGAGCTCAGTTCTGCTTGATAATGACAGAAACTTTAGATACAACAGCTGGAAGTCAAGCTAGCTTTCAGAGACAATCCCCTGCTGCTAATCTGTCTTTTAATGGACGCACTACTTTCATTCATCAAACATTTTAACAGCGGTGAAAACAGGATGAGACAGATCCGAGACTGTCGGAGAGTTTCAGAGGATCGTTGCTGATGTGAGAAAGATGCAGGAGAGAACAGACACAGAGAAAAGGAGGAGCTGTTACTGGAGGAGTGGGACTAGGAGTAGCACTCGGACTTGGGATCCTTGGGACCTGGAATCCAGTAGGAGGAGCAGTAGCAACTGGAGCTGGTGTTGTTGTTGATGCAAATATATCAAAAAAGGTGACAGAAGATGGAAGTGCAAAGAGAGTAGAAGAGCTAGGGAAAGAATTCATGAGGATTGTAGAACCAGTGAAGAAGAACCTGGAAGAAATAAACACGACGTGTAAAGTGTTGGAGGAAAAATCAGCTGAAGTTCATGATTGAAAAACTCTGACAGAGATAATGGAGTTTGACATGATTTTGAGACGAGTGTTCGAACTGAGAGAAATGAGTAAAGGAGTTTTGGAGGTACTTGTAACTGTCTGTTGAATCTCATTGTGGCTGTCTTCAGAATCACTGCGACCCCTGAGCAGGATGAAAAGCCTCCATCATCCAGCCAGCTGATCTGTGTCAGAAGGTCACTGATGAGTTTAAAAAGACGAAGGAGAAACTCAGAGACTTCACGGAGACAGTAAATCTAGAAAGTCAAACAGTTTCTTCATGTCGCAGTATCTTTAAACTTCTGTTTGTGACTGTCAGAGTTTGGGGGAAGGTTGGATCATACTCGGATATCTGAGTGAAGGTTCAACCTGAAGCTGGACTGTGACTGAACACGAAGAAGAAACATGTTGAAATCTTTAAGTGAAGCCTGTTACTCAGATTTCAGCAGCAGGATAAATGTTGTTCATGATGTTAAATTTCTGTTGCTTGTCAGCATGGTGGTTTGTTGTCTCTGTGTTGTTATGTCTTTGATGTTCGCAGGGTGTCAAGTTTTCTCCTCTATTAAAATAATATGTGAGTTGGTTAACAACAAACCAATTCACATTAATTGATGACATTGATAAATATTAATTATCAATGACTTAATTTTATTCGAACTGGTGTGCGACACCTTTCTTTTTGTAAATACACCATCTACTGTTTCCTTGTTTGTTAATAAATGGTGATAACGCGGTTCGGTACTTTTGTCCCGTGTGGTTTACTGTACTCCTCTGAAGTGGGCTCTGGGATTGTAGTTCTGAAGACATATACAGTACAGAGCCCAACTCAATACTGGTACTACAACCTCCATAAAGCACAGGTCGTGGAGGGCTTTTGTTGTAGCCTCTTGTGTTGTTCGTGAGTGTCCACTGGCGTTTTTCCAAAAGCGCTAATCTGACAACCAAGTGGATGTAGCTTCAGCTGCTCTCCGTGAGTTTGTAGATTCATGTTTTTTATTCAGGTCATCCTCGTAGCACCATGTTGACACTCGTCAACTAGCTCTGCTTCCAATGTTTACTTCTCCGGCATGTCTTCTCCAGCCAGGGGAAAGTAATGCTTTGTTTCGGTGAAGATAATTTCATAGCGAGTATATCGAAAAGCCACCATGTTTGTACGACATATATTCAAACTGCTGTACGGATAATGCGCCAGCTGCCAGCACTTTGAACAGTTGGACAGCTTCCTCTCACGGGAAGCGAGCTGTTGTCGACAGTTGCAGATCCTCTCCGGCTCCATGATGGCGATGTTTCGGAGCTTTGTCTCGGCGAGCACCCAGCTCCGTCAGCAGCAGCCGCAACAGCAGCAGCCCAGCAGCGGCTCAGGCTCCCCGGCAGCCCCGGCTGAGGGCATCGAGAGCCAGTTCTCCTGTCCTATCTGCCTGGAGGTCTACCACAAACCCGTCAGCATCGCCAGCTGTGCTCACACGTAAAGTATCTACTTCTTGTTTGGATGTGTGTTGCTGTGCGTACAGTAAGTTACGGTGACATGTCGCTTGTTCATTCCAGGAGTGCTGTATGTGTGATGTTGTGTGGTTTATGTGTTGTTAGTCACAGCTGGACTGGGTTAGTTCATTTGGCCCATTGTTTTTCTAAAACATCTGGCAGCAGCTGCACCAGACAGTGCTGTTGTCATTCACCTTTGACTGATGTTGACTCCATCACTACAGTTATTATCCTCAAACAGATCATGTTATCATCATATTTGGCAATATGAACAAACATCCTCTAATTCATTGCAATGTTTTAGTGGTGGAATAAGGTGTAATGTGTTTTTTATACCCCAGCAATATGGTTTTAATTGAGATGTTTAAATGAGATGCGCAAATATTTTTGCATCTTTCAAACAAAATAAATAGGGCCTGACATATTGTCAGATAGACGCTTATCTCATATTGTTATCTGTAGGCTTGTAGGCCATACAGTCGAACCCAGACATCGCAGTACTTTATATTATGATGACATTATTGTATTACTGTATTTTATCCTTTAGGTGCTTTATTTTTATAATATATAATTATATTATTGGACTTTATGTTTCAGGTTTATGTTATCAAATATTGGCCTAAGCCTTGTTATCAGTGTAAATGTCAGCTGTTAAATAACACAAATTCACAGTACAGAAATACCAAAGATTTTAGGTTGAAGGTGGTTTAGAAACAGAGTCTCAGTTTCATTGTTTGTCACTCATCACAGTGGACCTGGTACCTCATGCCTGGTGATGTATTTCACTGAACAGTAGTGAAAAGCTCCTCACTGATGGTGACATCAAGCGGCATGGATGTCGTCCACAGAGAGAAAACAAGGCCACAGTTCTGTAAAGAAAAAACAAGCTGTCAGTCATTACACAGATGAAAACTCTCTGCATGTCAGCAGACCCAAGTGCAAGAGAAATAAGAGTTCTGATGACAGACATCAGGCTACAACACCAAAAACATCTTTACCAGAGAAGTGGAAGCTTGTTCCTCTGCACTGAGAACTGCATGTTGTGGTTTTCTTGTACTCTAACTTGCACATGTCATTAATTATTTCTGGATGAGGGTTTGCTGTGGGGGAAACAGGTATCTGAAGACTGAGGTCATCTTGGATCATTTGCAGTCAAGTTAATGTTGATGTGTTACTTGTGAAGACTTGTGTAACTGATGGGATAGTGATATTATCAACTCTTACTGTCTCAGAGAGGTGTATTTCGAATTGTTCTCAGCGTGGAGCTGAAGAGAACAACAGAGCAGATCAGACCTTAGGTAGCCTCAGTTCTATTTCTGGTTAAAGGGAAAATGCAGCTATTTTTACTTCTCTGCTGCTAATGGGGTTAGGTGAAACATGAGGTACTGACACTAATGTTTGCTTCTCACTGGCCCATACATACTGTACACACACATACACACAACAGATCAGACTCAGCTCTATACTGTGTGTGTAAAACATATGTCTGACTCCCAGTGTCTCCAGTTAAAGCTTTCATCTGTCAAATCCTTGTAAAGTTAATTCATCTGCTCAGAACAGATCATTTTCACACAGGCACAACCTAAGAGTGACTGTGTGTGTGTGTGTGTGTGTGTGTGTGTGTGTGTGTGTGTGTGTGTGTGTTGTGCTGTATATTGTGACTCTTAATTCAACATTGGATTTTGAAGGAAAGACTCCTGAATATGGTAGAATTTAGGGCTGCAAAATTAATCGAATATAATTGAAATCACAATATGGCCAAGTGCCATTTCCAAATCACAGGAGCTGCAATTGTTTTGATGAAGGTAAAATGTGTCACATTGTTGTTTGCATCATTAGCGTTGTGGTGCAAATCATATTCTCCAGATGTAAAGGAACATGTTAGTTTGATACAAGACCATCAAAAATCACATCATCATCATTTAAAAAAATTTTTTCAGTGAAAATGAAAATGCAAAAACAATCACTGTAAGTGAAACATACTGCAATTGCAATATCTGCCAAAAATAATCGCAATATGATTTGTTTGAATGATTTGCGTAATGTGCGGCTCTAGTAGAATTCTAACTTCTTCCACAAAAAACCCAGCACTCAGGGACAAAGTGAATACTGCTGTAAATGACATCCATGAAATGAACCTATGTTATAATTTCATATCATTCTAATACCATTAAACCATTAGTCACCTGCAAGAAAACCAATGGAAAGTAAGTTATAACTGATTAAATGTTAAATAAACAGAAAGACCCAAACATTTCTCAGTAAATCTGTGATGTGTTTTGTTTTTTTGTTTTTTGGGTTCATCGGTTTAGGCTAGGTTATTGATAATATCATAATTATTATTGTTACTTAGTAGTTTATTGCAATACAAAGCTCAATGTAAGGAATGTCAATTGGGGGGGGGGGGGGGGGGGTTCTCCTATCTGACCATCGGAATATACTGGTCCCTTAAAGGCTGGCGAGCGTCTCCCTACACCAGCAGGGTGACTCTGGGTGGGGACAGAGAGGGAGCAGTACCTGCCCTGCTCTAACTTCACCTTTTCTCCTCTGCTGTTCCAGGTTCTGTGGGGAGTGTCTGCAGCCGTGTCTTCAGGTGACCTCACCCCTCTGCCCTCTCTGTCGTGTGCCCTTTGACCCCAAGAAAGTGGAGCGCTCCTCCAGTGTGGAGAAGCAGCTGGCCTCATACAAAGCACCCTGCAGGGGCTGTAGCAAGAAGGTAGATACTGACCGTCAGCACCAATGTCACAAAATCATGGGCGTAACTTTCCATACTCTGATTAGTGTCTGATTATTATTACTTGGTACATAAATAGATATCATCTTGTGACTGTAACTTTTCTCCAGAATGTAAGATGTATGAAGATACAATTCATATTTTATTTTTGCAAGTATTATTTATTTTACAGCTGCTGTGAGAAGTGATGGTGCCTTGAAGTGTAAAACATTTTAGAAAATAAAAGCACTTAACAGAAAATAACCCAAATAAAATAACAAAACAAATCTACTGTATAAAATAAAAACACACATACATGTACAGTACGTATCAGTTAAAATGTACACAAGCACAGAGCTGTACAAGATAAACAGTGAGACTGGTGTGACAAAATGAACCCACACCATGCTAGTGAAGATGTTACTGATATTGATATATAATGTGTGTGTGTGTGTGTGTGTGTGTGTGTGTGTGTGTGTGTGTGTGTGTGTGTGTGTGTGTGTGTGTGTGTGTGTGTGTGGGAAAACTCTTTGAATTCTGGATTTATTGAATGGGAATGAAACCATAACTTGATAGCAGGCAGATTGATACCTGAAAGTCAACATTACCTACTGGGTCTTGTTTTGAGTATAGATAATGACAGGAACAGGATCGATCCGTCTCACGTTAGACCACATTCTGGCATATGAGTGATATGATATGACTCTTGTTAGTGCTGCACTCTTTGCTTCTCTGCTGCTGTTGTGTGTTTGCGCCTATCACCCCACTGGTGCTTTCACATGCAAGTGATTAAGTAATTAACAGAAGATAATTTTGAAAAAAAATGCGTGTGTGTGTGTGTGTGTGTTCTCAGGTGGCTCTGGCGAAGATGAGGTCCCACATTGCTTCCTGTTCTAAAGTACAGGAGCAGATAGCCAACTGTCCCAAGTTTGTCCCTGTGGTCCCCACCTCCCAACCTATACCAAGGTACACACACTTGACAGTGACAGTGCTCAGCTGCAGAGACTATGTATGTTCACATTAGCAACTACATTTCCCATGAGTCCCAGCCATAGGTGCACTATCAAAGCTTCAGTGGAAGTTTACATTGTTGTATTTAAGTAGAGTACATTCCACATACATCTTTCTCCACTGTCTCACAGTGAAATAAACCCATACACAGATCATAAACCATGTGATAAATTGCACATGACCACACTGTACATTCTGACTCATTACCTATAAATTTCCAAGGCTAGTTAGCAGGATTGAATTAGCTGCTACAGGCTTGTGATAATTCATGTCCTCTCTTTGTGTCCTCTCTCATGTAGCAATATTCCAAACCGGTCAACATTTGTGTGTCCATTCTGTGGGGCCAGGAACCTGGACCAGCAGGAACTGGTGAAGCACTGTATGGACAACCACCGTAATGACCCCAATAAAGTGGTAAGAGACTACTCTCTAATATACCAGGTGATCTACACTAACTCAGCTGATCCTGAATCTCCAGATGTGCTCTCAGTTAGTCCCAGAAACAGCTTTTTTAGATAGATAGATAGATAGATAGATACTTTATTTATCCCCTCTGGGAAATTCATGTGTCCATTAGCTCATTGTTGTATAATAATAATGATAATGATAATGATAATGATAATGATAATGATAATGATAATGATAATGATAATGATAATAATAATATAATAATAATAAAAACAGTTGATAATAATAAAAACAGTTAATAATAAATAAAGATAGATTAGATAGATAGATTAGTCCACTTCCTTTGGCTGAGGTGTTGTATAGCCTGATGGCAGTGGGAACAAAGGATCTCCTGAACCTCTCTGTTCTGCAGTGCAGTGAGATGAGACATTTGCTGCAGCTGTAACTGATTCTCTGTCCTGCCAGAATGTTGTGGAGAGGATGGTTGGTATTGTCCAAGATGGCCTCCATCTTACATTGCATGCGTCTCTCCCCAACAGTCCTGAGTGAGTCCAGACTCCTGCCAAGCACAGACCCAGCCTTTTTTACCAGCTTATCCAGCCTCTTTGCGTTCATGTCGGACATCCTGCTGTCCCAGCAGACTGCAGCATAAAAGAGTACACTGGCCACCACTGACTGATAAAACATGTGCAGCATTTCACTGCAGACGTCAAAGGACCTGAGCCTCCTGAGGAAAAAGAGCCGCATGAACTTTTTTTAGAAACCCCAGAACAGTTTCAGGTTCTCAGGAACTTTATCCACATTTTGTCTACATGAACCGGGTTTTGGTTCCTGGTCTTTGCTACTGCCCACCCCAAAACATCATCATTCCTGAGGTGTCAGGGTGGAGTAGCCGTACTGAACACACTAGAGACCTCCAGACTACAACTCCTTGTAATCTGATCTTATTAACATCTTCATGCTTCCAGTTTTGTGCGCATATTTCATGTTGTATTTTACATCACATTTGATTTACTTTTGAATGCTCTGGGTGTTTTGTTTCTAATGTCTTGTATGTGATTTATCTCACTTTTGGCATTTTTGTATTTTACACATTGTTCATGTCATTTAGTTTTATGTCCAGCCCTTTAACACATATTTTGAGCAATATTCTGCTGTAATAAACTCTGACTTGACTTCAGTTCAGTGTCTGATTACACATGCATGTGACTGTCTGTCTGAGTTGTGGCAGTAGCTTGACATAAACTGTGGTGTGTGTGTGTGTGTGTGTGTGTGTGTGTGTGTGTGTGTGTGTGTGTGTGTGTGTGTGTGTGTGTGTGTGTGTGTGTGTGTATCTCTATCTCTCCAGGTGTGTCCAGTGTGTTCAGCCATGCCGTGGGGAGACCCCAGCTATAAGAGCTCCAACTTCCTCCAGCATCTTCTCCACAGACACAAGTTCTCCTATGACACCTTTGTTGTAAGTCCAATTCCTGTTGATTTTAATGTTTAAAAATAACATTTTTAACTTTTACTGCAAGGAAATCATAGAATCATTTCAACAAAGCTAAAGGGAAACATATTCTTTCACCTCTCTTTGGCTGATATCGCTCTGTATAGATTTGGATTCATCTGTCACTGAGATTTCTGCCTCCATTCTAATACAATGGAGGGAATTTTTTCTGTGCTGCTTACAGTACTGAAAAGTCATTTTTTATAAACATTCAACAGCAACATCATCGCTGAGAACACACTTCCTCTGTAGATAGTAGTTCCAGTGGAAGCCAGGGAAGGTGGTCCTGCTTTATCCCCTGATCCTGAGAAGCTCCCATGAAGAGGGTCCTGTGTCAAAATCTAGTTTTAATACATTGTTTCAGTTGTATGCATATTCTTAAATGAATGTGTTTAATCCAATAGAAAAACACCACACAGACAGGGAGGGGGGTTAATGCAGTCCAATAGCTGAATGTTTGCTGTGGTGCTCCCTGGCAGGGTGATGTGGCCATGATGAAATCATCAAATCTGATGTCACACATTCTTACATGATATAACAAAAATATAAACGCAACACTTTTGTTTTTGCTCCCATTTTTCATTCATTGAAATTAAAGATCTAAGACTTTTTCTAAACACACAAAAGACGTCTACTACGAACTTCTGCTTTGCCAAGATCATCCATCCACCTGACAGGTGTGACATGTCAAGATGCTGATCCCACAGCATGATTACTGCACCGGTGTGACTTGGGTTGGTCTCAGTAAAAGGCCACTTTAACATGTGCAGTTTTATGTTGAAAAAGGCAGAGGCTACAGATGTACAGTTTTTTATGGGGAGGGCCGTGGGTCAGAAAACAAGAGAGTATCTGGTGTAACCACTGTTTGCCTCATGCAGTGCGACACATCTCCTCTTCAGAGAGTTGATCAGGTTGTTGGTTATTGCCCACTCCTGTTCAGTGGCTTCAGTGGTTACTTCCTGAAGCCACTGTATATATAGACTTCCATATATTACACACCTCCATATATTTAACACATGTATACACACATAAAAAACATTTGACTATAAGTCACCACTGGTAAATTCATGTACTTAAAAGGCCTAATTTATTCCCAAAACTAGTGAAGCAGGTTTCCAGCTGTAGAAGAATTGTATAAGAACAATGATATGGTATAACGTTTGGGAATTTTCAGACCTTATCATCACATTGGGACTTTTTCCACTGGTCCACATCTAAGAAACATCCGCCTGTCATATTTTGTACATGTGTATGTTATGTAACAGTATGTATATGTTACAGTGAATCTACATGTTACACATGTACTCACCGTCAAACCTACACCTGATAACTGGAGTCACATGGGGGTTTATCTTCTATTGAACAACTTATTCTTTTAACCTTCAGTAATAATCACTTGCAGTTTTCAATGCTTATTGTTCTCTAGGTGTCTGACTCCCATGAGCACGTGGTTGCATAAGGAGATTTCTCCAGGTTGACAGTTTCACTATAAAAATAACTCAGTATTTTATTTTTGTGTCCACCTGACTGAGCTGATATAACTGAATTTACAAATATCTGAAACATTGCTTTTGTTCTAGTCCACACACTCATCAATTTACTGTTCCATCATACAGATCTTGTAACAAAAGTAAAAGCATAATATACTTTAACTGTCTTTCAGCAAATAATGTTAATGTGTCTCAATGAACGGTATATCAGACAGCAAAAATAATTCACAATTGATTGTTTATGAATCAGGAAAAACGGATGAGGAAGTGTTTCTTTAGTGTTTGTTTGATTCATGTAAGTGTAAGGTTTGGATCTATGTTGCACTGACTATTATAAAAAAAATCCCCATCACATTATTTGTGGTCATTTGCACATATAGTCACACAAAAGGACATTGATTTTGTGCGAATACATACAAGTGGCCCATGGAGCAGCCTCCTTAAATAATGGATGGTCCATAGAATAATATTTATTTAAACTTTATTTGTACAGCACCTTTCATACAAGAAATGTATGAAATGAAATGTACAACAAAGAAATGAAATGCTTCACATGAAAAGACATAAAATGAAACATTAAAAACACTGATGTAAAAGGAGATGGAATAATAATAAAATAATAAATCATTAAAATAGAAAAATGATTACATAGAATGCATAAAATTGGTAAGACATCAATATTCATAACAGCATTTAAAATAAGTGCTGAGCAAAGTGCAAAATTGTAAAGAGATAAGGTTTTATCTTTCTTTTGAGAACACTTCTTCTCTGGTATCTACAGGTCATGTGTTCCACACATAGACTGTATATAAAGGGTTCCACAGCTTTGGGCTGTAACTGACAAAGGCTGCATCCCCAATTTTCCTACAGCTGTTACTGGAACCTTCAATAAAGCATCAGCAGATGACCTCAGTGTTCTCGGAGGTCTATAGTTAATCAGGGAGTTAAGATGCAGCTTGGTCCTCGCCCGTTAAGGCATTTGTATATAAGGAGGAGGAGCTTAAAATCTATTCTAAATGTAACAGGAAGCCATAGAAGAGGTAGTTAGATGCAGGTTGTGTGGTGTGGTGTACAGTGACTCTCAGCTGTTGTTTCTTGCGTTTCATCAGGACTACAGCATTGATGAAGAGGCAGCACTGCAGGCAGCTCTGGCACTGTCACTGGCTGAAAACTGACGAGTCCCACCACCATCGTCCTCCTCACTGTTAGCACAAACTCCACCATAACTGCTGTCACCCTGGTCCCGCTGCACTGCTGCTGTTCCTCCCTGACTGAGAAGGTGTCATCCATCCAACAGACACACCTGACCCTCACAGTGTGTGCAGAGATCCGACTCACTGAGACGTCCAGCCAGTTTTGGATTAGGTGATAAACTCTGTCTTTTCACACCAAGGATATTTGTATTCTGGTGTAATATTAGTGTAAGCGTTACAAAACAACGGGAGTTTGGATGTACTGGATCTTCACTGCTTCATTTGGACTTAATGATTTGAAGACAGAGGATCCTGTGGGTTTGGAGTGGATCCAGTGGTCCAGACCACTTCTGAATGTGGTCTGAGTGATCGGATCTCAAATGTGTCCTCAATGCGTCTTGGGTGCGTTCACACCTGAACTTAAAGCTGATCACTGGTGATCAGATCACCTGAGACAGATGTTAACACCAGGTTTGAACAGGGCCTTCACCCTTCACCAGTAGTTCAGGTCTCTGACAACTCAGCTCAGCTCAGTAGGACATGAAGAGCTGGAGCTGTTCGTAGTGCAGTAACATGGTAACACTTGAAGTGGTACTGTCCATGACATCCTCTAATGGTCATGGTCTGTAGGTTTGAGGACCACACCATAAGTTGGGAACATCCCCTCTCCCCCTCAAAACCCAACCATTTATACTTTCTACAACCAAGACTGAAAGTAAATTTCTTTCTCGAGGGTCTGTGTGATCCATCTCAGTTGGCAGTTTATTAGGAACACCTGGCTGAAACTAATGCAGTCTCAGAAAACTCTCCAGTGACATATCCTCCTTCATGAAGCTCTGAATGTTCAGTTTTTGTTGAAACTGTTTCAGAGAGGTGTCGGTTTAACTGTGGGATCGTTTTGGAGGCTGCAGTTGGTTACTTTTTCACAGATGCTCCTAATAAACTGCCAGCTGAATACACACCTGTGCATGCAGACATCCAGTGGAGTACTAACAGAGGCAAATCAGCTGTCCACTTATGTTCTGGACCATATCAGGCCGAAGGCTCTTTACACGCCGCCACCAAACACACACACAGTTTCCTCGGCTCATTGTCACCTCAGTGCTTCGTGTGGAGCCTCACTCACAGATGTAGACAAAGAAGCTTAAAATCAGCATTTAGAGTTGTGTTAACTTCACTTGGCACAGTAATGGCAGTGTGATTGGTCAGTCTTGATGTTAGATGCTAATGGCAGATTAGACTTTTCCAATATGGAAGAATTATCAGGTTTCTAATCCATGACTCTGATCAAAGATTTAACATTCAACGCACTTCAGTCTCTTTGGACGGAAGCAGTTGGCATCAGGAGCTGGGTCCTTTAACCAGATCCCAGAACAGCTGGACTCATTGGTAAATTCACCCAAAGAGCCAAGTGTTGAAGTGAGCAGAGTCAGACCGCCAGCTGACATCCGGACCTGTGGAACTGATCAGTGTCATGTTGAACTAGTTTGAAATGTTTCCATGATAAATTGGTATTTTGGCAGCACCAAACTGGCTGATACACATCCTGGAAGCTGAGCCGCAGCTCATCCGTTACTGTCCAACCCCAGCTTCACTGAAGACAACAGCAGAGACATAAACCCAAGAGATGACAGACTTGCATCAACGAAGAAAGGATCACTCACCATGTCCCTAACAGCTCATACAACGGCGTCATTCATCCACAGTATGTTAACGTTTACAATAACAGACATTAGCAGCCCATTCACTGTCACACCCAAAAGCAAAGTTGAACAGTTCCTATTTTTTATCCGTGTGAATATTTGCACTTGTTAACGTTTTTTTCTACCAGATTGATCTGCAGATATTAGCTGTAAAAAATCAGACAGGTTGGAAGTGCTGGATTGAGGTCTGACCTCCGTGTTACTGTTACCTGCTTCAACTCTTGCTACAAGGAATATTTTTATGATGCATCTGCCAAGATAAATGAGTATAAAAAGATATATTTTTGGAAAATGTTTCCGTTTCAAAACCACCAGACTAATATCAGACATGGGTCACATATGTGTCTGCAACCTTTCTGGGACACTGAAGTTGATTTACAAACTTGAATTGCTGTTCTCACACACACACACACACACACACACACACAAGAAACTTGTACAGGACTAGAGAGGATGGGACTTGTTGAACAGAGGTGTTTTCTGTAGTTGCACCAATAGATGGCGTCCTTCTCCAGACATGCAGAGCCATACTGAAGCCCTCACACACACAAACACATGGAGACCATGTTTTCTATGGAGGCAGGATGTGGAGAAAATAGAAAGGCTAACTTTGGCTAATGTTTCCACAGAAAGATGCATCCATCATTTGCACTTTAATTCATTCAGTTTTTTAATAATAGTTGGAATTCTTTTTGTATAATCTTAACTCTTGTTTAATGTTTTTTGCAATTAAATCTCAATGAAGATGAGTCTTTAGTTTAAAAAAAGATCTTGTAAATTGTAAAAGGCGTCAGATGTTAGTTTGTTTGATAGAAAATGTACCATTAGTTTAATTTGTATGACAAAAATCTCAAATATTTGTTGACTGAATACTTCATTTAAATGGGCAGCATGTGCCATGTGTTTCTTCCAATGATGTTTTTTGTGAATCCTCTTTATGCAACAGCAGAGCTGACGTTGACCCACTGTAATCACAGGAGGAGTTCTGGCCTGTTGTCACCACAGATCACAGATCAAAACATGGATCAGATCATACAGAAGTGAAGTCTTCAGACTGAGCATGAAGCTGATTTTCTTTTGCATTACTGATGCAAATTGGACTGTTGATAACTACAGTGGCCCTGAGAGATCAACACACTGCTGCACAACTTAAGAAAAAATGCAAACAGACAAAACACAAACAGCTTCAGAAATCATCTTCATCAATTTGACAACACATGAAGTGTTTCCAGGGGACACTAAAAAGTGATGCAGGGGCACCCCGGTGCATACTGTAAGGGCTTAGTCCTAACCGCAGTGAGCCAGGTTCATGCACGACTTGTGGCTCTTTGCTGCATATCATCCTCTCTCTCTCTCTCTCTCTCTCTCTCTCTCTCTCTCTCTCTCTCTGTCTCTCTCTCTCTCTCTCTGTTGCCATTGAAATTAAGGCAAAAAAATAACTTAAAAAAGTGATTAACTTGGCTAGGACAGACTTGAGTGGATGTATTATGAAACATCTATGTGCACTTGTTCAACACTTCTTAACTTCAAAAGTTGCAAAGTATTGAACAACAAGTTTGTTGTGAGTACTTGCAGCTCATGTGTTGTCAAACTGATGAAGATGTTTTCTGATTTATTTGTTTTGTCTATTTGCATTTCTTAAGTTTCAGTGTGTTGAGCTCTCAGGGACACCGTAGATAACGGACTGTGCAGACATCAGCTGTCTGATGTCAAAATTCACCAGGATTCAGTTCAATAACTTCCTATTATTTTCCAACACACTCCTCTCAGTTTCTCTGTTCGTGCATGAATCATAAAACATTGGGATGAGCCCAAATCCCTTGCTCTTGTTGATACAGTTTTTTCACTGTAATCTGAGCTTCCAAACATATTGACCAAAATATTAGAGCCCGACCGATATTGGATTTTTGGGGTTGATACCGATATTATGGAGTGAAAAATTCAGATATCAATATATCGGCCTATATTGTCAAAAATTACATCAGTGCACTGAAGTGGTAAATTTAACTGGGAATTAAATAACTATCGAAATAAATAACTATAAATAAAAAACATAAGAACAAATACACTATGTATATATATCATATATATATATTTAACTTAAATGAAAACAAAGGATCAAATATACATAAAATGCTGCCTATATAACTTGACTTTAACCGAGCATTTCCACTGCATTATTGCTTCTTAGTAAAAGTTTTCATATCAGTGCATATCGGAGAATATATGCACCGATACCGATAATCTGTGATAGACCGATTAAAATATATCCAATCTCACACCTTTGTGTTGACATTAGGAGGTGCTGCTGCACTTTAAAAATTAACCTCACGTTCAGTCTGAACACAGCTTTTAAAATTTTAATGAAAAAAGTCACAGCTCCATCAATGAGTTTTTTTTTCCTCTTCAGAAAAACTGATGACTGACACTTTTAGCGTATGCACCATGAAAAGATTCATCTGTCTTCTTTCTGGTGTCAGTATTCTTCTTCAGTAAAGTGCATATCATGCTCATAATATAAAAACTTTAAATCTTTCACGTAAATGAAAGCTGTTTTTAATATTTGAGTGGATTTCACAGCCCTCAAACAAACACAACTATTTCTTCTGTTTTTTATATTCATGTTATAATAGCAATCTTTTCTAAATGCTTGTTACCTTATGCTTGTTCACAGCACTCTTACCTCTGTAGCAGAACTCTTAGAGTCTTATTTTGTTACGGTTTATGTACTCCATGTTTATCAGTGTCTTTCTGAACTATTTAGTTAAACACATTTCCCTCAAGACATGTAAATAATCTGTTTTTGTGCTGTTGCATTTAATATGTTATGAAACTGTTCCTGCTGATGTTTGAAGGCAGCTGTACAGGTTACAGCAACTCAGCAGCCACATACACAGAGAAACACGGAAGATCAGGAGCTAAGTGTGTTAGACTGTGGAGGCTTTGGAGGATTTTCTTAACAATGTGTAGTGCAAACATGGATGTGCATGAACACTGTCTGGCTTGTTAGGATTAAAGGAGTGGTTCAGATTTTTATCGCAAAACAATTCTCACTTGCCATGTGTAGTCGCTGTAATCTGTAGTAGCAATCAGCGACATGGTAGACATGTATTTTAAATTCAGATGAAGCTAATAGTCTGAGTGACCCAAATCAAGTGGGTAGCGTTGTTCTGGTTATTCATATGGTGGTTTGTTGTTGGTGATTCCACAGCAAGGAAATACCGCCTGTGGTAACAGGAAGAGCAAGTTTCATTCTCAAAAGTCTGTAACTTAAGGTGACCAGATTTTTTAAAATGAAAACCGGGGTCATCTCCAGTTCGACGGTCAATATATATCAGTAAAAATATCCAATGTTTTTATGTATTTTGTGTAATTATGTAAACTGTGGTGAAGGCCAACTGATAAAATTAGTAGGGTTGCCAACTGTCCCACAAAATAGCCTTACGGAAACATCCCCTAATTGGAAACAAAAAGATGTTTTCCGTATTGAACTGATACTGCTAGTTGTCCTGTATTTTTGAGACTCAATTCAGTGTAATTCTATGGAAGATAAATATGACAGGTTAGACTATTAAAACAGGGTATTTTGTTTGATTTCTAACCAATGAGTGAGGCAGATAACCTTTTGTCTGCCTAGAAACAACAAAAAAGGAAAAATTTGATTTGATAAGTCTTATTTATCTTTTTTTTTTCTTATTTATTTCTTATTTTGCTAAAGCTAGCAGCCAGCTCGCTCTGTTGGCCAAACAAGCACAACGCTAGACATCTGCCTGTCTGCTCTGCTGCTCCGCCCTGTCTTTAATTCAGTTAAAAACGCTGCCATTTGCGGGGACAGCTCCAGACGGAGACAGGCCATGGAAAACAGGGATGTCTGGTCAGCCTACTGTAATTTTTGAGATAGCTAACTCAGACTGTCCACACCTCATTAGCTTTAGGATGCACAGAACAAAGGGAATGCTACATGGCTAGCATGGAAGGAGGTCTACAGTGATTACAGCGACCACAGACTCTTTGTGTACATGTGACATGTGAGTATTGTTTTGTGATAAACAGGAAAAATCCAAACCTATCCTATAAGTATTGCTAACTAGCCAACAGACTCATTTAGCACCAACATGCTAATGCTACCTTCTACTAGCACAGCAGATACTGTATTTAGCCTGCTAATTACATTATCTAAACCATTCTAGCACCTCCAACTTAACTAATAGAACTGTAGCCTGCTTTAACCAAGACCCCAGATGGCTAACAGGGTGTCAGGGACTGACTGGACCCCAATGAAGTGGATTAATGGTAAAATAAGAGCTGAGGTGACAGTCGGATCTCACCCTACTTGCTGCTTTAAAGGGGCAGTTCACAGATTGTACATACAGAGGTCAGTTTAGTTGTCATTTCCTAATCAACAGCTGTTTACTATCTGTCTACTTTAGAGAATATTACTCTCATGATGTTATAGTGATGTCATCAGGGTTAGCTCAGCTTGGGCTCACAGACAACAAACTTACAACAGAAAACTGTTACAAACTGAAGGCATGACATTTGAAAATTGTGGGTGTTTACCAGACAAGACTCTAAGAGAAGAGATGCCGTCCAGTTGAATTATGGGAAATGTAGGAGCCAGTGTATTTGGAGCTGTCACAGCCGCAGCTGTTGATATATTTTTTTAACACTTTCTCTCTTGAGTTCCTCACTAAACCCCTGGAGTGCCCCTGTAAAACATAAAACCACAACACCACTAAAAAACTGTCAATGTCATGTCAAGTAAAAGTGAAACAAACTTTAACCCCAAAACACTGGAGTAAAAGTGAAAAGAGTAGGTGGGTGCCATTTTCAAATTAATTACACAAAAATAAAGATTTATTGTATTAAAAAAATCAGACATCACCTTGGCAAAATGTTCACAAGTAGGCGATATAATGTAGATTCAAAACAGCACATTGTCTTGAGACCAAACTGATTAACTTCTTACTCTGAGGTGAGTTTCACTGAGGTATGTTTGAGTGGAAAGACGTTTGAAGACGAGTGCAGACGAGTAAATCTGAAGTCTGCCTTCAGTGTGATATAATATGCATTCTTTATAAACATAGTAATAATACCAATAAGAAGTGCTTGCAGTGCCAGTGCTGCTGGAGATGATGATGATGTCTGGATTTTCCAGTTGTTGCACTGCTTGGGATTTTATCAAAACACTATAAAGATTTTTTTTTGTTTGTTTTTTTAGCATTTTTTTTGTTTCCCCCTCAAATAAAATGGAAAAACACAGAATATGTAGTAGTTGTGTTTTTATTATATGGTCTTAAATATGCAACAACATGCTTTGTTGAGACTGTCCTGCGCCCAAGTCATTTGTGCAGCAGGTTAATTATGACCCATAGTTCGGTTTTGTTGCTAGGCTAGTGGTCATTGTAATAATGGTCATAGTAATGATGACAGGAACAAAGGGAAAAGTGCGGTGACGTAGTATAAAGAGAGACAAAGTCCACGTCAGGAGGAGGTTGTGGTGGATGGATGAATATGACACAGGAGAGAGCTGTGCCATTCCCACGTGAAACCAGCAGTTTATGTTGTTTCTATTATCCATGACCGTTCAACAAAGTTAACCACGTTGTTATTATTGTAACCATGACAACAAAGATCGTCTGTTTAAGAAGTACTTATTTCAACTTAAATCACAAGTTTTTTCTTAACCTAACCAAGCCATGACCGTTATTATAGTGACCACAGCGACGAAGGCAGGTACTCTGCTCTAGGTACAGGTTGCATGTTTATTATTGTAACCATGACCACCGAGGTCTGGTATGCCTGCTGCTGCAGGGGCAGTATTTCAGGAGACATTGCTATGGGTCGTATCGGAGGGTTGAAAGAAACGACCTGTGTGGTTGTTCATGTTGGAGGAGTTGAAATAGAAGTCAGTACATTAATGCTCTGTCATAGGCTACTAACTTAGTTTGTATAAGGTCAAATATAAGATCATACACACTGTGCCTGAATCACTGTGTCTCAGGTGGTTTTGTCAAAATTGTGGTTGTGGGGTAAATACATAAAATCATGAGAAGAATTAAGTTTTCATCTCCCTGCAGTGGTATCTACTCTATGCAGATAGTTTTGGATTTATGTGAGATATGTGTGAAATGAGTTTGTGGATTCTTCATAGTAATCATGACTCTGTTTGTGTAAGCACCACACATGAAATTCCATTCACCTCCATCATATTGATGTGGAGGCAGACGTCTCAGACAGATAAAACCAAAGCTTTCTGGACAGACAGGAAGTGAGAAAATACAGATACTGTGTATATCGGGTGAACTGACCCTTTAATAGATGAAGTAAAGAGCACGAAGGGTTCACAATATGTGGCCAGAGATGACTGCAAAGACACACACATACACACTCTTGTGGTCGTGGTGGAAAAAGAGGCGGGGGTGTAATGGCTTGGTTTGGCATAGTTGGAAATGTTAGCACGCAGCACCTGTTGCAACCTCACTGAGCTGCACAGATATACCCAGCTCCATCTCTCCTGTCTGTCTCTACACCACCACAACAACCTGCCCCCCAACCCCACAGAGTCACTCTTCTTTTCTCACTTCACCTATATAAACACGACCACACACACACTCATGATGGCAAATACTGTTAATTTTACATTCTTAGTTGTATCGTGTTTTTCCAGCAACAAAGTGAGATGTCTTAAGACAAATGGCTGCCACGTCAGCATCATTGTTGCATACTCTCTGTGGACCTGGAAGAATCAAATGTATACCTATACTTTCTAAATCCAGATTAACAGGAGCATACTGCATGTTAGACATGTGTGAGGACAATCTGCAAACAATCACTTATTGAACCACTATTAAGATTTAGTTTTGAAATTATTATAATTTATATTAGAGGCATCCTTGCAAAGGAATCCCTGCACACTGAAGGTTGTAAGATTTTACATGTATAACTGCACACTGTCTTATTGAGGATGCACCAAAGCACATGGACAAGCAGGTTAAAGGAAGTTCACTGGTTTCAACCATGATTGTGGTGGCTGCATTGTTTGCCACCTCCATCATTCACCGTCATATAAAACTGATTTTCAATGGCAGATATGATTTGAAACACTGTAACCACTGGGATTACATGTTTTATGATCACAACAAGGTAAGTTCAATGTGAAAAGTTGCAAAATGTTCATATTGAATGTACCTGCACTGACATTATGTTTCATTTATTTTTCCTAAAATATCTGCTTGTAGCAACAAAAGCATGTTTAGGCGACACCAAACATGTGTTTAATGGTAGGGAAAGATCTTTCTAGGTTAAATTTTAAAAAGCCATGTTTACTTTTTCAATATTTCACCAAAACCACCATCAAGTTTCATCAGCCCAAACCTAAACCTCCCTACAACTTCTGTGTGGTACAAGAACACAGCACTTCAATAAGCAACAATTTTATTTTTATATTATTATTATTTTTAAATTTTTAAATATTTCTATTTAGTAGCATATAAACATGATTTTCAGGAGGCAGACTTGTACTGCCTTGTAAATTTGCATCTGGAAATCATATCTTTATAACAGGAAGGCTGACTTACAAGGGGAGCATGAGCTTTGAAAGATGTTTACCAGCAAGGGAGGGTCTAACAACAACATGCTTTTGGTTGCATTATGGGAAATGTAGGATCCAGTGTTTTTGGAGCTCTAGCCATGTAAGGGAGCAGAACCCTATCTTCTGCTGCTTTGATTTTGCCATAATATTTTTATTTCAATTTTTAACACCATGAAGCACAGCCAGTTATTCAATATATTGTATAATTCAGCATGATTGCTGCATTGACACAAAACCAACAACAGAAAACCTCAAAACAAGAATTCTCCTCCTGTTTCAACAAATGTCTTTAGAGGAAATATAAATAATAATAATAATTTCTGGGAAACTTGGAAACTACAATGTCCACAGAAACATAATAAATGAAGGGCTTCCATATTTTCTCAAATATATGCTATTTAACTTTTAATATGTAAGTTATCCTTTCTAATGGAAGGTTTTATCCACTGAGTAGTGCTTGGTCTATCAGTGTTTTTCCATAAACATGTGAAATATATCTTTTGGTGCAAAGCAAGTTGAGGTCTATAAATGCTTATTTACTTTTACTGTAATTATGTTTTTATGGAAATAAGCCCAACAGAGAAAGTTTAGGGTCCAGTACGATTTGTTCTGAAGTAATTTTCTCAGTCATATCTCTTACATCTTCCCAAAACATTTGAATCTTTCTGCATTGCCAAACGCAATGAAACAATGTCCCTCTAGTTTCTGTACATTTGATACACATATCTGGTATGTTTTTATTTATTGATTTAATTCCGCTGCTTTGATTTCTATTTGATCTCTAGGAGTTTACTGATATTCTCTGTATTACCTCCCGTTATGTCTCGCACAACAAGAAGTGTGTGTATCAAAACCTGTTATATCTTATTCCCCTGTTGTCCATAAACACATCAGTGACCATGAACACACACTGTAGCTTATTTTGATTTAGTCCCACACACACCATCCTGCAGCCTCATATACTCAGCACTAGAAAGAAGCGTCAGGCAGGACTTGCACAGCCACACACCTTAACGTCTGTGTATTGAGATGTTTGACTGTCATTTTCACTCATGAAGCTTTACACACAACCCTCAAATATTCATTCTGCCTCTCCTCATCTGACCACAGCATCTGACCTTCTCCATCCTTCAACCCTAATTAGCACACACACACACACACACACCCTAGTCCACACTGAGGCAGATGTCTTGGTAACAAGTGCAACACAGTGTCATTTGCAGGGTATCAGAGGCCTGTGGTGATGGACTGGAAACAGCCACAGACTCACTGTGGAAAATACCGACATAATCTGCCGCCCATTGTTGTCTATTGCTTCCCCCACCCAACACACACATATCCACACTCACACACGTGTTTTTTACTGTATCCGCTGGCCTAATATCGTAGCCTAATAATAGGTCTCATGTCTTGACAGCAGCTAAATCCGGCAGCGCTGTCTTATATTCCTGACACACTGTGAGATGGAGAGCTGCCCTCACGCCTAATATAACAGTTTTCCATGTATTTATAGGCCTGCAGGGAGTCAGAATAGCATCTGTGTGTACTGAAAATGAACCGAGCCGACTGGTTGGGAATATTTAGACCTTGTTCCACGGTTACTATTCATAGCATTCCATTACATCACAACAGAGCCATTCTGGGCAAACAACAGGTGCTCAGACTCATACTACAGGTGCAGGGCAGGGCAAGTGTGTAGCATTGTGACAGCAAGTCAAACATCTCTGCTGCTGCTGCTGCTGCTGCTGCTGCTGCTGGAAAAACTTGGATCATCTTTTTATTAAACTGCACATTGTCACCCAGGACAATCTACAATATATGCCCAGACTGTGCTGACTGATAATTCAACTATACAGGCAGCAATCTTTTACTGCTTGACTTCAGCTCTGTCATGATTGAGTTGGCCTTCCACTAACTTCTACAATGTTCTACAGTGCAATGTCTCATTCAGCTTTTCTTTAATCTGTATCTCTGAAAACACAGACATTTTTAGCTGCAGCTATTAGATCATTTAAACCTTTGTGATTTTAAATTAGATTTTTATATTGATTGTAATCTCTGCTGTGTTACAACGTTTGCAGCGTTGTCTCCTCTCTGTCCTGCTGATATAACAGACTCACCTCTTCAGTTGCAGGCTGTGTTCGGAGTTATTAGTGTTGTTGAAAATGTCAGTGGGATTATGAATGAGGTTTTCCCACTTCTGCAACAGAACCGAGAAGCTCTGTTGTGGATTAAATCTTCATCGTTCTGTGGATGATGTGCAGCTGTATGTCTACTGAACCCCCACCAAGAGATTACTTTGATTTGAGCTGGATTTTAATGTCTTAAACTTGGAAACAGCAGTGAGACAAAATAACCCCGACATCAGGGACCTTCAGATGCATCCCAGTGGAATTCTACAGTGGTGGAAGAGGTATTGAGCAGAAGTAGCAGTACCACACTTTAAAAACACTCCTACATACATTAATTTACTGAAGTAACAGTACAGTATTATCAGCACACCGTACTTTAATCAGAAGAAACTAAGAAAGAAGAGCTTATCAAATTAAAGGTCCATATAGTATAAAGGTAGATGTGCATGTGTAGTGTGATTATAGATCAGGTCTAGGTTCTATATTAATACTGTGAAAGTATCAAAGCCTCAGTCCACAGAGAAATGCACACAGCCTGTATTCAGAAACTGAGCCTTAAAACCAGCCGTCAGGACTTCTGGAACTTTGTGATGTCATTACAAAGCAGTCACTTGCAGGATTTGGTTTCTCTGAGTGTTTACCTGAAATCTGCTATATTTTTATTGGATCACTCAGAAAACAGTCAGCCAATCAAAGAGAGGCTCAGAGCCTCCTCTCTTCTGATTGGCTCACCGACCTGTTGTTACTAGAGCTCCAGAGAGAAGCCTGAGAGAGGAGATGTAAAACTACACTGAGATGGTTTTTGGTTCTTAAAACCACAAATATATCTTCTTATGGATCAACACTTCAAATAAAACACAGGAGGAGAGGAAAATATAGATCTTAATTCATTTAATTTTGTGTGCTTCATAGATCATCTCCTGGATGTCTCCTGGATGACACTGAAATAACAGCTGACAGCAGCAGAGAGAGGAAGAGCTTTAAAATTTTGACAGCAGTAAGATGATTGGCTCACAGAGACAGAATCTGATTGGTTGAACTGAAAGAGTGACAGCCCTCAGTCAGATGATGGAGTTGGAGAGGGAGAACGTAAATAAACAGAGAAGCATGAAGATAAAACTTCCTGAGCTTCATTCACAGTATCACAGCTGACAGGAAACTATGATTCTTTCACAGTGTTTAAAATGTGTGATTTGTTATATTGGGCCGTATGAATTATTCTGACCTTTACCTTTTAAAACCTTCAGTATGTAAACTGACATTATATGGAAATATGATGCAGGAGTGGAGTCTGTGTTTCATCCCTGTGGGGTGTTTTATACGAAATGCATTTTAAATGTTTGATAGTCAAGGAGGCACATGATGAATTCTGCTGAGAATTAATGTGAAACTATTTGTTTACAGTGAAATGAAGTTTGGATTTATCAGTTATTGTAGAGATGACTTCCTGTCTATGAGCTTCCTAACAGCAGCTCCATCTGTTCCCTCGTGTCACCACACAAATACATAAAAAGGTCCAGACATTATTTCTCATTAAGTCAACAAGCATTTATTTTTAATACAAAAACATACACAACAATCCAGTGTTTTCACTGAACAGTTTCATCACAACTAAACTTTTATTCACTCACTTTAAAATAATTTCAAACAGAAACAAACCAACTTCATGACATCTATCACAACCTTGATGTGATTTAATACTAGCTTCATGTAAGTGAACACTCAGTATGCTACTTTCTACTGCAGCTGATCAGAGAGAGAGGGCCTCGCCTGTTGTGATTAGATGTAACACGCCCACCACTCGGGTTTGGTGTTCATCCAGTTTCTTTTAACACTTGTTCCTCATTCACCTTTGATCATCAGGTCTGTCTAAGCTCATGATGCAGGATGCTCATGCAGGCAACAGAAACATTGCTTCAGCTGTTCGTTAGGGTGACTTTAAGATGTCGCCCACACAGTAACATAATACTCTTCTGAGCTCAGTGATCTCTGTTACTACACTATTGTTTGGTTTTTTTTTCTCAGTTTTGCTCATAGTTGTCAGTGTTTCATTCTCCAGACAGAAAAACAACCATATACACTCTGAGTGCAGCCAATGCCGTTGTCTAGTTAGAAACAGGTGTTCACTAGGTGTTTTCTCGAAGGACGTCACATTTCCTGCTGTCATTTTCATCTCCGTTTGGCTTTAGCTCATTTTGTACGGTGGCCCTGAGAGCTCAACGCGCTGCAACTTCAGAAAACACATACAAATAGACAAAAGACAAACAAATTCAGAAAACATCTTCATCAACTTGAGAGCACATTTGTTGCAAATGCTCACAACACAACCAAATACACAAACGCACTGCAAATAGCACAAACAACAAAGGAAGTGTTTCCAGGGGACACTAAAAAGTGATGAACCCGGAACACACTTTGTGACGTTGGAAATTAAAACACTGAACAAGTGTGCATGGATCTAATACATGTATTAGAATACAGCCATGTTAGTGCGTCCAACCGGGTTCATCAGTTTATAGTGTCCCATGGAAACACTTCTGTTGTGATGTGAGTATTTGCAGCTCATGTGTCGTCAAACAGATGAGGATGTTTTCTGAAGTTGTTTGTGTTTTGTTTGTTTACATGTGTCTTAGGTTGCAGTGTGTTGCGCTCTCAGGGACACCGTACATTTGACTGCTCACCTTACAAGATTTATAACTGTGTTATGACACAGTAGTGGAGCTTGTGCAGTGTGCAAATACCCTGTGTATACCATAAGCTGCACAGTGCCTCATGTGCATCTTCACTAAGCTAGAGAGAGATACCACGAGGGGCTGTCTGAGCCAAGATTGTTGAGAGTGGGAACGACATGAAGCAAGTTGAAGAACGACATCTTGACACTGATCACCATCCTGTGTCACAGCAGTTACTGTGAGGTCTATGCTTAAAGCACGACACAGCCTGAGAACACATCATTGGTATGAATACTGTAGTGGTGACATCAACAATTGAAATCTGATACCTAGCTATAATCAAAACCTATAGTGGAGACGCAGGACCGTCAGTCCACCTCCAAACACTGAGCCTGTTTGATAAGCAGGGGGTCTCAGCTGAGGTCAGGAGCGTGGGATGAAGATCCCATCACAGCAGGGGGGCCACAAGACTCCCATTGTCCGCCCAACATTGTAAACACAAACACTTGGATCACAGGAAATTACAGATGTTAAAACAAAATTATGTTGAGTTCCTTCTGGAAAATAAAATCAAAGTATTATCACATTACATCTTTTTATACGACAGCCAGGCCTGGACGCGTTATGTTTTAGGGTTGTCCATCCGTCCGTCCGTCCAATTCCCGTGAACGCGATCTCTCAGTAACGCCTTGAGGGAATTTTTTTTTAAATTTGGTACAAACACTCACTTGGACTCAAGAATGAACTGATTAGATTTTGGTGGTCAAAGGTCAATGTCACAGTGACCTCACAAAACATTTTTTCGCCTTGTGAATGTGATATCTCAGAAACTCCTCAAGGGAATCCCTGAAAATTTGGCACAAATGCCCGATTGAACTGAATCAACTTTTGAAGGCAAAGGTCAAAGTTCAAGGTCACTGTGACCTCACAAACACGTTTTCAGCCTTCTGAATGTGGTATGTCAAGACCACGTTAGGGAATTTCTTCAGACATTCACTTGGACTCAAAGATGAACTGATTAGAATTTCATGGTCAAAGATCAAAGGTCAGGAAGGAGAGATTGTGACCATATTTCCTGCACCTTGGCGGAGGCATACAACCATGAGTAGGTAATTCTAGTTTTCTCCACTGCTCAAGTTTTTGTGATCCACAAAAATTATGCAAAGACTAGCAGGACCTTGGAGACCACTCCAAAGCCACTGTTGTTCAGCCAGCAGTGAGGTTATACAGAAAGTGTGTATTGGAGCAGGGCGGAGTTTACAGGCTGTCAGGACACAGGGCAGCCGGCCTCTTGGTGCTTGGCTAACAGCGAGATCCTGGAGAAGGTCTTGAAGCAGCTCGCACACTGGTACTTCTTCACCTCAGAGTGGGTTTGGAGGTGAGCTCGCAGGTTGGATCGGTCGGCAAAAGCTCGGCTGCAGTGGAGGCAGGAGAACGGTTTCTCTCCTACAGAAGGAACACAGACTCGATATCAGTCATAATAACAGCAGCTTGTATGTCTGTGTTTCTGTTCATTCAGCGAACTCTGGCCAATCACAACCACATTCCAAGCAGGGATGTCGTGATTTACCAGTATTACGATAACTGTGATATTTAAGAAATGAAATATTGATATTGTGCTAATATTACACATATGTTAGGCCTTGTGGATCTTTTGTTTATCAGTTCATCTGGTTGACTTTTCACTCTCCAGTAAGTGTAATTGGTCTTTTTGCACAGTCATGGTCACAGACTCTCTCCACCTCCCTACGCTCGTATTTGAGTCTCACTCATTTGCCCAAAAAGAGACAAAACACACAATAAACAAAGTTAAAGATGAATTTGACTGACAGCATTTGATCTAGTGTCTAATAGATGTCGCCCACACAGTAACATAATACTCTTCTGAGCTCAGTGATCTCTGTTACTACACTATTGTTTGGTTTTTTTTTCTCAGTTTTGCTCATAGTTGTCAGTGTTTCATTCTCCAGACAGAAAAACAACCATATACACTCTGAGTCTTTGTGTTTATATTGTGTTGTTTGTGTTTTTTTGCTATTGGTCAATTGTTGTCATTTTTTAATTTGCTTTATATATAAATTGGACTTGACTGTCTAATGAGCTGAAGAATCTTTAACAGTGTGAGTGTGTGTGTGTGTGTCACTGACCTGTGTGTGTGCGTATATGTCCCTGCAGTAGCCAGGGTCTGGAGAATGCCTTGCCACAGAGTTTACACACACAGGGCAGTGTGTGTGTCCTGATGTGCATCTTGAGTGCTCCCAGGCTGATGTACTCCTTCTCACAGTACTTACAGCTGAAGTACTTCTTACTGCTCCACTCACACTGGAGCTGCTTGTGTTTGGTCCGGCCTGAGAAGCTCAAGTACTCTTTATGACAGTCCAAACACTCAAAGCTCTCCTGGCTGCTGCCGCCCGGGAGGATGGCTGGAAAGAGGGCCAGGAGAGGGAGGGACTGAGGGTGGAGGCTTGGTCTCCTCCTGTGGTCTCCTGTGACACACTGGATCTCTAAGTTCACTTTGGTGCAGGACTCTTCTGGTTTATAGGCTTCTACCGGGCTTCCACTGTATGCCTCCGAAGAGGGGCCTGAAAAGGAGAGAGGGGAGGTGTCGGCAGAGGATGGAAGATGCAGTTGGGGTTCTCTGAGAGGAAGAGCACAGGAGGAGGAAGAGGAGGAGGAGGAGGAGGAGGAGGAAGAGGAGGAGAGAGACTGGGCTCTCTGCTGTAGCCGTGGGCTGGGGTCTTGATGATGAAGGTGAGGGGGGATGTCACTGTGCAGCAGAGAGTCTTCATGGGTGCTGGAGGGGACCTCTGTGAAACACACAAACACACACACACACACACACACACACACACACACACACACACGTTTAGACTTCTATCTTTGTGAGGACTCTCACTGACATAATGCATTCCCGACCCTCTACCATCACACTTCAGTGCCTAACCCTAAACCGTCTTAACAAACAGCCTTTTGAAGGTGTTTCACAAAGACAGAACCAAAATGTCTTCACTTCCGAAATTGTCCTCAGTTGTTGCGAACTTCAGTCAACAGTGCCAAAAGATGAGACACTGCTGGCACACGCAGGTCACACAGACTATCACAGATAAGGTGAATGACAGATGAAATTAAAATACTATGAAGAAAACTGTTACAGGGGTAGTTATGAAAAATCGCCTTAAGTGTCATATCAGTGAATCCAGTCATTGTGCAGTCACTAGTTCGAGACCAAAGGCGACAAGTGACTAATAAGTACTTCGCCAAAATCCCAAAAATGCGGAGATATCCTTTTTAAGTTCTTGCAAGAATCTGGAGCATATCTGGAGATTTTTTGATATGAAAATATATATGCCGTGATCGGAGCATGTCCAGTCGATCTAACTACACCCCCAGACTAACATCTACACTATTCTACATCTACATCTCCAGATTCTGGGGTATTTTGCTCTGTGAAATGTGACACAAAGCAACAAAATCAAAATATCTTGATGCATGAAAAAGAAGGTTTGCCTGTGGCATTCATTCAGTTCTCCCTTTCAATTTTGCAGATACATACAATGTTTGCTTTAACCTAGCAAGCATCCTCATTCCTCCTGTGGTGCTCGTACACAGTGGTTTTTATATATTATGGTTTTAAATCTATAGCTGAGGTTTCCTGTTAAGAGTTTTACAGGTGTCTAGGTTGGCATATGGTGAAAATGCTTTTTGGGCCATAGGGTATTTTAAGCTGCAATACCATGAGTGGCAACTGGGAAAAACTGGCTGCAGGGCTGATTTTAGCACATTTTAGCACTTTATAATCAATATTTAATTTCGATCACATGAATGATGTTCTATAAAGTGTGTGAACTATTTTCAGTCTCAACAAAATTTTTCTAGTTTTATTTTGGCCAGAAAGGTTACAAACATTTTCCCACGAAAA
Source organism: Seriola dumerili (assembly GCF_002260705.1). NCBI lineage: Eukaryota > Metazoa > Chordata > Actinopteri > Carangiformes > Carangidae > Seriola > Seriola dumerili. Next base: position 79,219 of record NW_019176429.1, on the reverse strand, counting down.
AATGAAAAGATTAAAGGAACGTCTATAAAAAAAAAAAAAATTGAGAATTTTGAGAAATATAATAAATAAATAAATAAATAAATAAATAAATAAATAAATAAATAAATAATATAAGTTTTTTACTGCTTTCCTGTCATGTTGTCCATCTCCTCAGATTTATCCTCTGACCTCTGTAATGGCCCCAACCCCCAGACTGTTGTTTTATGGCAGAGAATATAATTGCTGAAAGAACCTACATTGTGCATTTCACGATATTCATTTGTTGCCTTGCTTGTTCCACTGTTTTTGATACGTCTCCAATGTGCAGAATAATGTGCTGCTGGCTTTCATCACTGATGCCAGGAACAAACTTACACAGCACAGAGAAGAAACAACAGCTGTGTACATTCGTAACATAATCATGCTCTCTCACTGTCAGCTCTATACACAAGTCCCAATCTTAAGTGACAGCATCTGTATAAAATAATAATAAATAATTACAGTAAATATGAATTCAGCTTCACTCACTTTCACCTTAACCCTACATTAGATTTAATCAACCCGTCTCCCCTGTCATCTTCTTGCTATGAGTGATGGATCCCACATGAACACACTTTTCTGGACAAAGTTACACAGAAGAGATTTCTGTATTTGCTCATGTTGTCAGGCAACCGTCAGTCAGATCTGATCACACCGTACCCTCACAGTCCTGATGAAGCAGCTGAGTCCGTGTCTGTTAAACTCTGAGTAAATGTTAAGGGAGCTATTTGTAAGTTTTGCTGTCGCTACATATGCTAACGTTAGCATTAACAGCTGTTTACTTAGGCCTGCCAGTCTTCAGCCATCGTTGCGTTTACAAGAGGTTATTATACGTCCTCTGACCAGCAGTACTTCTTCAGAGCAGACTGGACCCTACAGTGACTCGTGGATCAGAAAGTGACAAGAGCATGCGGTAGAAGGAAAGAAGTGCTAGAAATGGCAGGAATGACGGGTGGAAGTTGGAGCGGTGTAAGTAAATAAGGCAAAATGCAGCTTGGAGGATGAAGATATCGTCGACGAGAGAGGACACTCAACTTCAGTAGTTTGGAGATATTTTGGCTATTTACAGTCCGACATAAAACAGAGCAATGTGCACTGCACACTGTGCCGGAGACACGTTCCATCAAAGACAGGCAACACCACAAACCTGTTTCATCATTTGACACAATATCACTCATTAGAACACACAGAAAGTAAGAAATTACAGGCCCAAACGAGTGTTAGTGGACCCTCAACGAGCACCAGGCCAGTACCCAGTGCAGATCTTCTTTGTCTATTTTTTTTTATTTTGCAGTCTGATCATGTTACATGTGTGCTGTATCACACTGCAGAACTTCATTTTCTATTCACTTTGTTGAGTAAAAAGGACTGAAAAGGATTTTAGTTTTAATCATGCATATTTTATCATATTTTGAATGTTTGTACCTCAGAGTTTTTAAATGTTCTGCTGTTTGGCAAGTGTTTGTCATGTTCTGACTAAACAGAACAGTTTGAAAACACAGTTGACTATCTGGTTTCTTCAGCTTTCACTCAGGAGCAAAAATCAGCTTTTAAACCTGAAAGAAATAACGATGTGGCATTTATCGTGATAAATATTGATATCGACTAATATGGAATTTTTTTTATCGTGATAACAGTTTTGGCCATATCACCCAGCCCTATTACAAAGTGACTGCATCATTAATAAGCTTCCTCAAAATACATTTTAATTATGACTAAATTATTTACCAAACAGGCATTTTTTTTCAAAATTATCTTCTGTTAATTACTTAATCACTTGCATGTGAAAGCACCAGTGGGGTGATAGGCGCAAACACACAACAGCAGCAGAGAAGCAAAGAGTGCAGCACTAACAAGAGTCATATCATATCACTCATATGCCAGAATGTGGTCTAACGTGAGACGGATCGATCCTGTTCCTGTCATTATCTATACTCAAAACAAGACCCAGTAGGTAATGTTGACTTTCAGGTATCAATCTGCCTGCTATCAAGTTATGGTTTCATTCCCATTCAATAAATCCAGAATTCAAAGAGTTTTCCCACACACACACACACACACACACACACACACACACACACACACACAGTTGAAGTCTGAACAGCTCACGTCAGTGTATAGTTTCCTTTAAACAGAAGATGATTTCAGTCTTATTTCCAGCTCTTTTTTCTTGGCCCCATTCTGATGGTAACGTAAGTACATCACCACGAGAGAGATCTACCATCACACTTCGTGCTACCCTAAACCGTGATAATACGCCTTTTGGTAGGGTCAACAGCAGAACCAAAATGTTTCACTTCCGAAATTGTCCTCAGTTTGTTGCGACTTCAGTCATATCTAGTGTCATAAAGAGAGACTACTGGCGGCAACACCGGTCACACAGACTATCACAGATAAGGTTGAATGACAGATGAAATTAAATACTATGAAGAAAAATGTTACAAGGGGCAGTATATGAAAAAATTCGCCTTAAGTGTCATACTCAGTGAATCCAGTCATTGTTGGCAGTTCACTAGTTCGAGAAAAAAGCGAGCAAGTGACTAATAAGTACTTCGCAAAAAGTCCAAAAAGTGCGGAGATATCGCTTTTCGAAGGATTGCTTGCAGAGGAATCTAGGAGCATATTTGGAGGATTATTTTGAATATAAAATATATATGCTCGTGATCGGACGCATGTCCAGTATGATCTAACTACGCCTCAGCTAGACTAACATATCTACTATCCTAATCTACATTTCAGATCTGGGGTAATTTTGCTCGTGTGAAATGTGAACAATGGAAAGCATGCGCAAAATCAAAATATTTCTCGTGGCATAAAGAAGAGGTTGCGCCTGTGGCATTTGCAATTAGTCCCCTTTCAATTTGCAGATTACATAAGGTTTTGGTCTTTAACCTGAGCAAGCGATCCTCATTCATCCTGTGGTTGCTCGTACGATCAGATGAGTTTTTTTTAATTATGTGGTTTTAGAACTATGAGCCTGAGATGTTCGTTGTTTAAGAGATGTTTCACAGGTTGTCCTAGGTTTGGCATATTTGGTGAAAAATGCTTTTTGGGGCCATAGGGTATTTTAAGCTGCAATACCATGAGTGGCAACTGGGAAAAACTGGCTGCAGGGCTGATTTTGCAGCATTTTATGATCATCTTATAATCAATATTTAATTTCGATCACATGAATGATGTTCTATAAAGTGTGTGACTATATTTTCAGTCTCAACAAAATTTTTCTAGTTTTATTTTGGCCAGAAAGGTTACAAACATTTTCCCACGAAAAAATGAAAAGATTAAAGGAACGTCTATAAAAAAAAAATTGAGAATTTTGAGATAATATAATAATAAATAAATAATAAATAATAATAATATAAATAAATAATATAAGTTTTTTACTGCTTTTGTCATGTTGTCCATCTCCTCAGATTTATCCTCTGACCTCTGTAATGGCCCAACCAGACTGTTGTTTTATGGCAGAGAATATAATGCTGAAGAACTTACATTGTGCATTTACGATATTCATTTTTGCCTTTGCTTGTTCCAGTTTTTGATACGTCTCCAATGTGCAGAATAATGTGCTGCTGGGCTTTCATCACTGATGCCAGGAACAAACTTACACAGCACAGAGAAGAACAACAGCTGTGTACATTCGTACATAATCATGCTCTCTACTGTCAGCTCTATACACAAGTCCAATCTTAAGTGACAGCATCTGTATAAAATAATAATAAATAATTACAGTAAATATGAATTCAGCTTCACTCACTTTCACCTTAACCCTACATTAGATTTAATCAACCCGTCTCCCCTGTCATTTCTTGCTATGAGTGATGGATCCCACATGAACACACTTTTCTGGACAAAGTTACACAGAAGAGATTTCTGTATTTGCTCATGTTGTCAGGCAACCGTCAGTCAGATCTGATCCACCTGTACCCTCAAGTCCTGATGAAGCAGCTGAGTCCGTGTCTGTTAAACTCTGAGTATAATGTTAAGGGAGCTATTTGTAAGTTTTGCTGTCGCTACATATGCTAACGTTAGCATTAACAGCTGTTTACTTAGGCTTCCAGTCTTCAGCATCGTTGCGTTTAACAGAGGTTATTATACCGTCTCTGACCAGCAGTACTTCTTCAGAGCAGACTGGACCCTACAGTGACTCGTGGATCAGAAAGTGACAAGAGCATGCGGTAGAAGGAAAGAAGTGCTAGAAATGGCAGGAATGACGGGTGGAAGTTGGAGCGGTGTAAGTAAGATAAGGCAAAATGCAGCTTGGAGGATGAGATTCGTCGACGAGAGAGGACACTCAACTTCAGTAGTTTGGAGATATTTTGGCTATTTACAGTCCGACATAAAACAAAGCAATGTGCACTGCAACACTGGCCCGGAGACACGTCCATCAAGACAGGCAACACCAACAAACCTGTTTCATCATTTGACACAATATCACTCATTAGAACACACAGAAAGTAAAGAAATTTACAGGCCAAACGAGTGTTAGTGGACCCTCAACGAGCACCAGGCCAGTACCCAGTGCAGATCTTCTTTTCTATTTTTTTTTATTTGCAGTCTGATCATGTTACATGTGTGCTTGTATCACACTGCAGAACTTTTTTCTATTCACTTTGTTGAGTAAAAAGGACTGAAAAGGGTTTTTAATTTTAATCATGCATATTTTATCATATTTTGAATGTTTGTACCTCAGAGTTTTTAAATGTTCTGCTGTTGGCAAGTGTTTGTCATGTTCTGACTAACAGAACAGTTTGAAAACACGTTGACTATCTTGGTTTCCTTCAGCTTTCACTCAGGAGCAAAAATCAGCTTTTAAACCTGAAAGAAAATACGATGTGGCATTTATCGTGATAAATAATTGATATCGACTAATATGGAATTTTTTTTATCGTGATAACAGTTTTGGCCATATCACCAGCCCTATTACAAAGTGACTGCATCATTAATAAGCTTCCTCAAAATACATTTAATTATGACTAAATTATTTACCAAACAGGCATTTTTTTTCAAAATTATCTTCTGTTAATTACTTAATCACTTGCATGTGAAAGCACCAGTGGGGTGATGGCGCAAACACACAACAGCAGCAGAGAAGCAAAGAGTGCAGCACTAACAAGAGTCATATATTATCACTCATATGCCAGAATGTGGTCTAACGTGAGACCGGATCGATCCTGTTCCTGTTCATTTTATCTATACTCAAAACAAGACCCAGTAGGTAATGTTGACTTTCAGGTACAATCTGCCTGCTATCAAGTTATGGTTTCATTCCCATTCAATAAATCCAGATTCAAAGAGTTTCCCACACACACACACACACACACACACACACACACACACACACACACAGTTGAGTCTGAACAGCTCACGTCAGTGTATAGTTTCCTTTAAACAGGAAGATGATTCAGTCTTATTTTCCAGCTCTTTTTTCTTGGCCCCATTCTGATGGTAACGTAAGTAATCAATACAGTGGATGGGGGGGGGCATGGGGGGG
>NW_019176429.1:47326-73685 GCF_002260705.1 Seriola dumerili | reverse complement strand
TGGGGGCTTGGGGGTGGCGGCGGCTCAAGCTTGCTTTAAAGGTTGTATTGGAACAAATACAAAGGTTGAAGGAGGGATTTGTTGGTAGGAGCCTGGAAGGCCGCTACATAGGCTCTTGAGGCTGCTTAATGGGGCCCTCATGGTCTCTTGAGGACCCGGGGACAATGCTATAACTCTTTCAGGATGGATTTTGCACCTGCTAAACACAAAACTACATTTTTGTTTGTGGGCAGACAAATCCATCATTTCCCTTCATACAGAATTACTTTCATTATATAATTAGAGCAAACGAAAAAACGAAGAGAGAAAATTCTGTGCTGGTTTTATGGGTGAATATGTGACTGTTCCAAAGTCTAAAGTGGACGTCTTTCATCACCATGACACATCATCTGTAATGACTGTGAGCCACAGAACATCTAGGACAGCAAACGTGCTGCTCTTCATAAGATCTATATTAGGATAAAAGATTATTATTGACATTATGATTACAAAAGAGGGGAAACACTGAAATACTCTATTCTAGACATGTTAAATAAAAGATTTTAAGTAGTAAAATTTACTTCGATATCGAAATAACTGGATCATTCAGAGGCTTGGAGTTCAGTTACTGATGGATTCATTAGTGAACAGTATCTGTAGCAGGGGTAATGTATTGTTTTGTACATACAACAGCAATGTGTCATTTTCTATGTTAGCTGATGTAACTCTGGGTTAATGACGCTGACGTTAGCTTCAGTAAAGGGGAAAGTTAAGGGAAAGTTGCTGAGCGACCAATCCTCCGTTTATCGCTACTGTTAGGAACATGTGTCAAACATTTAAGGTACAACTGGAACACTGTCTGACCCCTTAATTTGTTTGTGAAAATGCAAAAAAGGGACATTTAACAGTTTTTTTCTGTCTCTAGACACATTAGACCAGGTCCAGATCAAAACCCACTACACTTGTCAAATCTGGACTAGATCATAGAGAGGCTAAAGACTCTTTAAAACACAGTTTCTGATTTGTCAAACCTTTATTCTATTTGTGAAAATGCAAAAAGGTGCATTTTCTTTTTGATGTGAACTCTTCTAAAACAGCAAATCTAAAGCTGTGAAACAACAACTTTAGGCTATTTGAATATTTCTATTTTCAAATAACAGTCCAAACACAAGCAGTGAGTGAAGTGTGAATGCCTCCGACTCACAGAGCTGAGGCCGGTTCACAGTCTTACCCTCAGTCTGAGTCTTCAGTCCTCCATAGTTAGGTTTCTTGCTGCTCTGATGCGTCTTCACGAGGAAAGACCGCGGCATGTTGTCGCCCTCTTCCCGGGATTCGGCGTGTGGGGTGACGGTGGTCTACAGCGGCCAGTAAACGGAAGCAACTTTCGGCGGTGGTGTGAGTGTGTGTGTCCGATTGAGGCCTCGCGCTCGTGCGGACTGGGGAGACTGTCAGGTGTGTTAGCCGGGGGGTCGCGCGGGGGAATTTCCATACACACCAGTGTCGAACCAATTATAATGAAAGGACAAGTGCAGGGGGCGGGCTCTGTGTGTCAATCAGCACACCCCAACAAAACAGGTGTATGAATGGTGACTATAGAGGCACGGAAACACTTCACACTGCTTCACATTGCTGGAGCTGGAGTTTCACACACACACACACATACACACACACTGGCAGTTTCCCTTCATGGAAGAGAACACACACACACACACACACACACACACACACACACACACACACACACACACAGCTTTTGTCTTTATAATCTATGAAAACACTTTGGTCTGCACAGACCAGCACAGCAGCTGATGAGCCTGGTCAATCTCATTCAAAGACATAACAGACTCAGAAAGAGACAAAGATACAAAAATACAGCTCAGAGCAACGATCAGATGAGAGAATATCGAGAGACATTTGATTTGATATGACAGATTTGATCATAAAGCAGTGACAGGCCTCTGGTTTCCTGATCTGCTGTTAATGCAAACTCAACATCTCCTTTATGTTGTCTTGATAACTTCAACATAATGTACATTTTCACAGCATTAATTCCAGATACTGGTAAATATCAGTCAGTTAAACTTTTCCTATAAGTAAAAGGCTGCAGGTAATGTTCAGGTTGTATGAATGACAGAAGAGCAAAGTAGAAGCAACTGGAATCAGGTAACTCAGAGCAGCAGGGCGGAGAGACTGTCTCTGCTCCTCTACTGATGGACCAGTGCTGTGTGAATGGACATTACTGAAAGTACCATGTGAGCTGTTACAAAGTGGTGAAAGGTAACACACTGTTCATGATTTAAATGAAGTAGTTCTCAGCCAATTAAGGACCAGTGTGTAGTTTGGGCCCTTTGTGTCAGATGTCTCTGAGTTGTCAGCAGCTCCACCAAAGACATCCCCCGTCTGCTGATGCATATACTGACATTAGTAACTACACTTTCCATGACAGCTACATAGGATATCTGTATCTGTCTATATGTATTTATTACCTTTGCTCTATGATCAGGACACTCATCAGCCTGTTGCTCCACGGCTGGATTTGTAGAAGCACATGTTGTCAGAGAGGACGCAGTGAAAATACTGTCAAAGTAAAAGTCCATCATTTCCATCATCACAAAATCAGTCTTTAATTGTGACTTGTTCAGTGCTGTTGAAGTTTGTCACTCAAAAATGTAAATTGAGTACATATGAGGAAATAAAGCAATGTTAATTCTGTTCTTAATTAATTTTTTTCTCTTACAAAATAACAAAAAGTACAAATTAGAGTACCATTAGAAAATCAGATTGATAAGCAGTATGGATAAAATACCATTAAAATCTTAATGATACCTAATACCTATCCCTAAACGTAGGAGTGCATCATCTTTAGCAGTTTGCCAGGTCAGAGACTTTCTATATACAGTCAGGCGAGATCATGCCCTCTTAGCTGCTGTCCCACACTCAGATATCTTTAACTTATATTGTGTATAACTGGAAAAACTACAGCAAAACTCTTTTTGTTTTGAAATCAGTTTTATTTTCTGTTTTTTCAAAAGTTCTAGAAATGTGTGGTGTTTCTTGAGTCAGTGCATAATTGTGTTAAACAATCGTGATCTCGATATTGATGAAAATAATCGTGATTATGATTTTTGCCCGAATCAAGCAGGCCTATCTTACTGTGTATAAAAGTAGCCGCACCTGCACCAGCTACAACAGTAAACTGCTGCTGAAGCAGTGATGCATCAGTATGAACACTTTTACGTCTTATAGATATTGTATCAGTCTCAGGCAGCAGTTTTCTGAGGAAAGAGGACTGATTGATATTTCTGTTGTTTCTGTTGTGTGACTGCAGTGAATTTTGAATGCAAGACTTTAGCTTGTAATGGAATTTTTTAAATTGTGGCAATGTGAGTACTTCTAATTCCACCCTCCTAATTCCACCCTCCTCAGTGTTTCTACCCAGTCTTTATTAGAAACAAGCCTGTGTTTGTTAATGCTGGATCAACCATTTAAATTGGTCATTTACTTCAACTCACCGGAAGAACCTTTACTTTAGACAAGACTTTTATTTCCTGTTCCCCATTTCATCTGTATATTTCATTATATTTCAGTGCCATGTTAAGTCTCCTGTTACCACAAACTCACCAAACACTGCCCATGTGATGTCATTACAATTTTTAATGTTATATTATTGGTGAGTAATCATAAGTATTTACATGCATTCAGAATTGAATTCCACACTGACAAAAATAAATAATCATGACTTCGGTTTTCATTTGAAGAAAACACTGTCACTACAGAGTTTTTATTAGGGCTATTGGCCAATATGCTTGTAGGAAATATAAATGATTCCTGACCTTAGTCTTAAATTGAAACTGTGAACATTGATGTACAGCTGTGGTTAGAGGTCAGGTGATAACTTAAAGATCTTCACAGCTGATCTTAGGTCAATATGAGCATCATCAACACACTGATGATGCTCATGGATCCATTCAAAGTTTCTTGTAACTTTACAAGCAAAAAAAACGCATCTAGCTTTCTAAGTACATTAAGAGATGGACAAATGCGATTTGACGTTACAGGAACTTAAACTATTTAAAAAGGAAAGCAGAGCCTGACACTTCACCAACAGGTTTCTTTAAAATAGCTGAATTTGGGCGCCCCGGCGGCTCGCCTGGTGGAGCGCATACTACAAAGGCTCAGTCCTAACTGCAGTGGCCCAGGTTCGACTCCGACCTGTGGCCCTTGATTGCATGTCATCCTCTCTCTCTCTCCCTGACTTTCCTGTCTCTCTCTCACTACAACTGTTAGAATAAAGGCAAAAAATAACTTAAAAAAAAATAGCTGAATCTATGAGTTACTTTCTGTCACCTCGATCTATTGTAGTGATGAGATTCCTCTCCGAGAGCATGTGTATCATATAAGCTTAGCGTGTCCTGATCACAGGGCAAAGGTTATAAATATATTCTAAAAATAGGTACAGATATCCTGCGTTGCTGTCACGGATGGTGGAGTTACTAATGTCAGTATATTATATATTTATGTGGCTGTTCAGTACAGACACCTGTTAAATGACTCTTTCCTGCAGAATCAATAGATTTAATCTTTGCCTCAAAGATGCTCGCAGATTCATGAATTACAAGTCTGTGGACAGAGAAGAGTGTCTCCTAATCTATGAAATATTTGCTGTTGGTTTGTTGGCCCTGCTCTGGCCCTTTTCATGTATTTTATGGCAGCAGATAGAACTAAATACAATGTATTCTCATACATAATGTTGGGAACTGTTGGCTAAGGAATAATAATGTGCAAACATATGTCCAGTTCACCGCTGTGTGCTGCGATCTCTGCCTGCCTGTCGAGACCATGGGGAACAGTCTCAACACTCCTGGCACTTGTTCCTCTCCCAGCCCGGTCTGGGCGTAGCGTTCACTTTGTACTTGGCCGGCTGGAGGACCACGCCAAACTTGCCGTCAAGGCTGGGCAGAGCGTGGCCTGGTGGGACTGAGAGGGTGAAGTGCTGTAAGATCCAGGACAGGAAGAGGAAGAGCTCCATCTTGGCCAAGGCCTCGCCCAGACACACCCTGACCCCCACACCAAACGGCAGGTAGCTGGACGACGGGATGACCAGACCCGTGCCGTCACTGTTCAAGAACCGACCTGCAGAGGATGAAGATAAGGATCTGAATCAACACACACAAGATAAAGTATAAACCTCATATGCAGAGTTCAGATGATGTTCTGATCAGATTTGATCCTCATTCGAGAAACACTTAAAATCTGAAATTTTTAAGAAACAAAAATATAGGAACTCTGAGTTCCACTGTGTAACAGTCAAGCAACAGCGCTATAATTTAAAGGTCCATACAGTCTAAAGGTAGATGTCCATGTGTTGTTTGATTATAGATCAGGTCTAGGTTCTGTATTAATACTGTGAAAGTATCAAAGCCTCAGTCCACAGAGAAATGCACACAGCCTGTATTCAGAAACTGAGCCTTAAAACCAGCCGTCAGGACTTCTGGAACTTTGTGATGTCACAACAAATCAGTCACCGCTCTCAGCTATGCCCCAAGCCCCGCCCACCTGGACCCATCATCCAACCTTGCAGGATTTTGGTTTCTCTGAGTGGTTTTTCAGTCTTTATTTTTATGAAATGGTCTTACATGTATAAGACTCATCTATGAGCAACATTAAGACTGACCTAACACCACAGACCAGTCTGAAATATCTCTGTGAAACCAGCCCGGAATAGCAACTGGCTCAAAAAGCCTATTGGTTCCATAAATGACTCCACACCTCAGTGGATCCTTTTCCAGGATATAACATGGCACAGTGCTGAAGTTTCCTCTCACCGGGGTCAAAGAGCTCAGGGTTTTTCCATTCCTTCTCGTCGTGGTGCAGAGACCACATGTTGATGATGACTCGAGTCCCTTTCCTCACAGTGAAGTCCCCGATGCTACGGAGCAGCACAGAGACACAGAGGAGCTTACAGGAAGTCATGGGTCAGCCCTGTGTATTCAGCGCAACGTGACTGTTACTGTACTGATCGATTATGTAATGGCTGCACTGTCTCCATCCTGTGTACCTGGTGTCAGTGAGGGCCACATGGGGGATGAGCAGAGGGGCCACAGGGCGGATCCGTAACACCTCCCTGATGGTGGCCTCCAGGTAGGGCAGATTCCCTCTGTCGCTGAGCTGTGGGGACCGCCCTGCCCCCACCTTACTGTCCAGCTCGTCCTGGATACGTTTCTGCATCTACACACACACACACACACACACACACACACACACACACACACACACACCGTCAGAAAGATCCATTTTCAGCACCAGGGATGTATTTTACTTTAAAGAACATGTGTTTCTGTCTTATCTGTCAGGGTGAGGTCTTTGGTTTTTGTCCGAATTTTACATGTTTTTTAAAAAATATTATTTTTGTGGTGTTTTCAACCTTTATTAGATAGTGGGCAGGCAGTAAATCGGGGGGGGGGGCATGTTGCAAAGGTTCATGTTGACAGTTCAGTTATGTGGTATGCACATGATACAATACAGCTATTTAGGGCGCCCTGTATGAAATTCACACTTCATACACACAAACGTCTCTAATATAATCTCCATAGTTTGTATCAGTTTTATACCAGTTTGTTCCATGAGATACAACCACCGTAGACATTTTGTGGTGACATGTACTGCTCCTTATCATCTCTTAAATCTCTTGAATTATTTACAAAACCAAGACTACTCAGAGCATCACGAAATGACTTTCCCCTGTGATTTTCTATAGAGTCAGAGCAGCATCTAGTGGACTCCAGAGGAACTGGAGCTTCAGGCACTTCAGAGCAAGCATCAACCTCTGAGGCTGAAAAATGGAGGCAACATAGAAGTACCAAGTATTGCACTTGTTTGAATGGCTGCTTGAGTCTGGCTCCAACAGTGAGTCAGTCTCCACAGACTCCCATGTTAAAATGTCCAACTTTACAGCAGAAATAAACATGTTTACAGCCTGGTACAAAAACAGTTTTGTTCTCTAGAGCTAATTTCCTCCTTCATGACACCTGTTTATATAACTCACCTGTTTACATTTTATTAAGGCTTAAAATTATGTAGAATTGAGGGCGTGGCCTCTTCGAGTGACAGGTGGGTGAGCGTATGCTCGCTACAAACCGACATGCACCAAAGTCACCTTTATTTACAGTCTATGCTTGAGATTCACTTCTCCATGTTTGTAAAGTCAAAAATGCTAAAAACTGAAAACCTAAATCTGAGCAACTGAGAACATTAAACCATCGAGACAGAGTGTCAAGTCTGTGGGTGATGAGACAGAGGAACACAGCAGAAGTCTGTCACAGGTGTCTATTCAGTCATAAATTGTAGCTGGATCGCTGAATGAAACCATCATAACCCTTTACACCCAAGGTAGACCACCCTGCCTGTCGTGCACCCTGCTGCTCTCCCTGCCTCACCTGTGGGTGATGAATGAGGTAGATGACGGCCCACTTCAGCACAGTGGTGGTGGTTTCCACTCCGGCTCCAAAGATGTCTCCCACAGTCATGAGGAGGTGGTCTTCGCTGAGCCCTACGGATTCCGCACTGACCTCTGCTGTGTTGTTGTTCTCGGCGCTGCGTTTGGCTCTCAGCAGAGCGTCCAGCAGGTCTCTCTGCACGTGGTCGCTGTAATCTGCCTGGGAGGGGGCACCATGTCAGTGTACAGTTCACACACTCAGACACTCAGATCAACTCAGAGGAACAGACACTCTGAAGTATGTCAGTATGTATCACTATAATGATCCTTTGGAGCAAGCACAGGGACAGTAGAGGAAGCGTATGTTGAGACGGATTCACTGACTGGATTATGAACCATGATGGCCAGTGTTGGATGTAAGCTTTATGTCTACATGAGGGAAAAGAATCTTGTACTACAAAGTAATTTGAATTAACAGAACACCGTCTCCAGTTGCCCTGTAGTCACTGATAAATTATAAACCAGTAGTCATTTGCCAGCTGTAGTATATAAATCCTTGGCTCTTAACCATCTCCGCTTCCTTGATTACAGCACAGGACGTTACAGTATTATCAGGAAGAGGAGAGTGTACCTTATGTTCATCATATTTCTTCTGTAGGAGTTCGTCTCTGGTTGAAACACACTGCTTTAGAAGACGCAGGTCTGCATTGGGAAATATCTGTGACAGACAAAGAGACAGACACTGATTAGGTTTTTACTTTACAGACAGTATGATAAGGTATATAATTAGTGTATATGTGGCCTGCTGTATTTGTCTGTAGACATTTTATAATGAATATGCTTCCCAATCTTTTCCAACTCATGGCCCACTGGAAAATGTCAAAAATGTTGGTGGTGCTCATCTGAACCCAAAACAACATGGAGGCCAAATAAAATGTTTCAGTCTAATGATGATGATCAAACATTCAGGACTGAACTGAAAGCAGGGAAACATGCAGGAAGCTCAGTTTTTCCTTTCTGTTTGATGGGGAGAGATCACTTGTCGATTCACCGTCTGTCTCTTTACTCTTCCATTTTAACTCTTCCTGTTGCTCACCGCCAATCCATTTGCTACTCCAGTTTTTGCCATGGATTTCATCTTTTAGTGAACAATCAGACTGACTGTACTGTTTTGCAAATTATTTTACAGCCAATACCTTCGCAGCCCACCAGTGGGCCATGGCTGACAGGTGCTTTTTCAACATGAACAAATAAGTTCATTTGGAATCAGTAAAACTGCTGTGAAGAAACAAGACACTTCATTTAACACTGCTGTGTACTCACTGGTCCACAATGACACAGAGTCTGGTTTTTACTGGCACAAAGCAAATATCCATAGCAAGTAAATCTATAATTAAAACTATGCTGATAAAACGTACTGATGTTTAAAAACGCTCATGATGCACCTTTGATTATGTTCCTGTAAGTCTCCTGTGTGCTCCTGTCCTCCTCACAGGAGGAGCTGCCAGCTTTAGAATAGATTTTAAGATCCTTTCCTCAGTTTTCAAATCATTCAAGGGACAAATGCCTGAATAATGAATCCATGCTTTAAGGTATAGACTCAGATCCTCTGGGCCTGCCCGTTTAGTGCTTCATAGAGTGAGGACAAAAACATTCAGCAGTTATGCCCCTCGCCTGTGGAACTTACTCTGGAAAGAAATCTAAAGACCTATGTTTTTAGCTTAGCTTTCACTGAGACCTATTTATTTATCTGTTTATTCTGTCCTTTGTCAATGATTTTACTGCTTCAACCATGTCTTTTGGTCATGTTTCTGTTACGCACTTTGCATTGCAGTCTTTGCACGAAAGGTGCTATATAAATAAAGCTTGATTTTGATTTGAATTGATTTGATTGTTGTTTAGTGCCTCATTTCCCACATTCACACTGTGCTCTAGTAGTTTCTCCTCAGTGTTCATGTGGTCTACCTGTAACCAGGGGAAGATGTCCACCAGGCTGTCCTTTGCCACAGTGTCCACGATGCCCTGGCTGTAGCTTAGCATGGCCTCAAACTCAGGGTCTCCACGGCGGTAGGAGGAGTTGAAGCAGAGCGCGCAGATGACGTTGGTGACAGCCCGAGTCAGCTCAGGGGACAGATCCAGGGAGAGTCCAGCAGCTGCTGCCTCAGACAGGACGGAGCACAGAGACTGGGCCTCTGCACAGACTGAGCAGGACACAAGAGACAGACCATCATCACTCTCTGACAAGTTTACAATATGTCTTGATATTCAGTCATTCTTACTGCGTGTGTCCGGTCCTGATATCTTATTCCTCTGAGACACAGAGCTGCATTGTTGCCAAAAACTATTAAAACACACCAGTGAACCACACTGTTGCACTGGGTGACATGTTCCTCCATCACCATGAACACACACACTGTAGTTTATTTTGACTCAGTCCCTCACACACACACACACACACACACACACACACACACACACACACACACACACACACACACACACACACACACACACACACACCATCCTGCTGCCCCAAATACTCATTGTGGCCCCTAATGTGGATTAATGATAGTCCTCAACAAATGCACTGTTTCCTCATGTTTGGCTGTTGTTTTAGGAAATGCCTGAACTCTTTTTAAAGATGAAACTATATATTTGTGAAGTGTTTTCAAAGATTGATGTCTTCAGTAGGAACCAATGAGCTTGGAGCTGAGAGGAGGGTAGTCAGAAAACAGTGAGTGAAACACGTTTGAGACACGGACATTAATGAAAATCATCAAAACTGAAATACCACCAGGCTTCTGTTTTAAGTCGTAACACTCCACTCACCCATGAGAGAGTAAAAGTGAAGGAGTCCCGCACATTAAATCCAAGATGGAGTAGCATATAAAATTGAGCAGTTTACATTGCGGATTGATTTCAAAATTCTACTCATCACATTCAAAGCATTAAACAACCTCGCTCCAAATTAAATCAAGGACTTATTATCGCCTATGTTCCTGCGTCTGCTTAGATCGGTGGAGGGAGCTCTGCTGGTTATTCCTGCAGCCTCCTTCCAATGCTAGAAACAATGGTAGAAGAAGTACTCAGATCTTTACCTCAAAGTAAAAAGACTCCATTACAAGTCAATGTCCTATAATTCCCAAGTCAAAGGACAGAAGTCTGTGCAGCAAAATGTACTCAACATCAAAAGTAAAAGTACACCTGTCAGTGTGATGTCATGTGACTGGATTATTACAGATGCTTTTGATGTTGCAGCTGGTTACAGTAATTTTAACGACTTCATATACTGTTGGGCAGTTTAATGTACAGTATAACAAAGCATCATATTTTATGAACTGATCATTACTTTGTTGTAAAACTAATCTTCAAAGTAAACTGTAACTGCTGTCAAAGAAATGTTAATGTAAAAAGTTAAATATTTGTCTCTGATACATTGTGGTGTAGAAGTATAAAGTAATAGAAAATAAAAGTACTTCAGTAAAGTACAAGTATCTTCAAATTGTACTTGACAGTACTTGAGTATTTGTACTTAGTTGCTTTCCATTACTGGCTATCAAATGGATGCAAGGAGGTGGAGGGACTTTCATGGGTTTTATGGACATCTGCACCATCAACACGTACTTCACCTAATGAAACACTTTTTGTAGCATGTGAGCACTGATAAATAAAGAAAACAACATAGGAACAACTCAACTGATATGAATTGAGTTTACACTGGTACAAACTGTCTCCAGGAGATAACCACGTCCTCCTTCTCTAAAATCAAACACTGATAAAAAAAAAGCTTTCACCGTCATCCGCCTGCTCAGCTTTTAGGTGTCACCAGACTAACTGTCAGACAGTCAAGTGAAAGCATTCCAACCTTAAACAGTGTTACAGTGATATTCCAGATATGCTGCTCATGTGTTCCGACATTTCAATCTGATCTTTGTGGAGGAATCTCACTGTTTCTGCTTCACAGCTCCAGGCTCATGTTGCGTTCTTCCTTTCACACTTTCATATTTTGGTTTTGGAAAGAAATCTTAGAACCTGAACAAATAAAACTAAAACTATCTGCATGGAGAGAGAAGAGAGAACATCTGTTCTGCAATTTGGTTGAACTGACCCTTTATTACCTGATCAGCTGTGAATCTGATTTAGACAGAACTTCCAATATTCATCATAAATAGAGTTTATAAAGTCTGTTTACCAAAGCAGTCTCAAGTAAGACATGTCATGGAGCAGCCTAAACAGAATTTACAAGTTTGAGGAATCATTTTGGAGGAGTGTAGTGACGTGTACTCACTGATCTTCTCGATGGAGGCTGAGCCCTCTCCAAACATGCACAGAGCTCCGTGGACTATTTTCCTGTGGAACCTCCAAGTCGCACTGTAGTCTCCAAATGCAATGTCTTTCCCATCTCTGGTCAGAATGTCTGTGGTCACCTTCATCACACAGGACAGGGATTGAAAAGGAGAAAACATAAATGACGACTGCTGCTGCTGAGAAGAAGAAGAAGAAGACATTGGAGAAGAGGTATACCCACAGTTCTGGGTCTTCCTGCGAATGTCTTTCCCTTCTTAAGCAGCACTTCTTTGGCGTCTTTGTGCTGGTTGACGATGATGACAGTGTGGGAGCCCATCATCAAAGAGTATGTCTGCCCATACTTCCTCTGCAGTTCTTTGAAAAGCACATGAGGAGGGTGTGGACTTCGCAAACTCAGCAGACTGCCGATCAGGGGTAGTGCTGGGAGGCAGGGGGGCTCCTGGAGGCCACACAGAGATACTCTGAGCTTTAACTGCTGCACTGCTAACAAGGCCAGAGTCACGACCAAAAATGTACACAGACACAGAAGCCAAGCCATATCTGCAGCAGAGGGCCCAGACAGAGCGGTGTGGTTCAGCAGGAGGCCAAACATCACAGAGAGGAGCTGTGCAGGACGGTCCTGAGCTGCTGCAGGGAAATGCTTTTATGCTGCTCCTTCAATGCCACATCCTTGACTCTGATAATGTAAGGCGGTGCTAATTTAAACAAGATAAGACGACACATGATTTATTGAATCCTTGGAAAAAAACACAACAAAACATATCCACATTACACTGTGGATAGTAACTAATTACATTGCTGTGTTGTAGTACAAGTTTGAGCTACTCGTACTTTACTGGAGTATTCAGTTTTCTGGAACATAACATTTCTACTCCAGCTACATTTAACTGGCAGCAGTGGTTAATGCTTTCTATGAAAATTTCATAGAAAGCACATAATCACTTCAGAAAATATGATACACTGATATAACTTCTTCAGCTACCCAACAGTTGCACAAGAGTAATGCAGACAACATGACATGGGCTGTTTTGCTGTATTATATAATATTTTACAGTATTACTACTTTTACTTAAAGTGCAGCATCAAGTGAACTGTTGAATTCAGGTATTTTACTTGTAGTAGAGTATTTGCTACACTGTGGTATTTATGGTGGTTCTTGCCGTACAGTTCAGTTAAAGGTCCCATACAGTCTAAAGGTCTCTGTCCATGTGTTGTTTGATTATAAAGCAGGTCTAGGTTCTATATTAATACTGTGAAAGTATCAAAGCCTCAGTCCACAGAGAAATGCACACAGCCTGTGTTCACAAACTGAGCCTTAAAACCAGCCGTCGGGACTTCTGTAACTTTGTGATGTCACACTGAAACAGTAACTACCCTCAGCCATGCCCCTGCACAGCCTACCTGGACCCAGCATCCAACCTTGGAGGATTTGGTTTCTCTAAGTGTACTGGTTTTACTTGAAATCTGCTACATTTTTATCAGGTCAGCTAAGTTCCGGAGAGAAACCCAAAATAGTAAATGCAGAACTATATTGAGATGGTATGGCGGTAAACCATCAGAGAAGTCTAAATATGGGACCTTTAACTATCATTATTGTTCTGTTGTGTGTCGTTCTTTTGTTCTCTAGAGCATCACATTATTTGCAAAAATACTGTGCATAGTTTACATAGACATAGTTCATTCTTTGACAGTTGTCTAGCTATCGTTAAGTACAAACAGATGTATTATAACACTGCATCAGTGAGATGAATCAAACAAATGTCATGTACAAGACCTACTAAAACATTACTCTGCCAATTTACAGTTGCTGTTACAAAATATATCGCCTTTGATAATGACATCACAACCGAAAGTAGACTTCGTGTTTTTAGTTTACAGAATTATGAATTTTTTCAGCCAGTGAACGAATATTATTTTAGTCGAGTTTTATCGACTTCGTTGCTGTTTATTTTTGACCCTGCACCCGCCACCGTCGCAAACCAAACAGAAAATGCTCGTCAAGCTGAGCCCAAGCCGACGGTTCGGCCGTCGGTCAAGGTGCGCATTATATCCGACAGGTGGGCCCTGTACGGTTATCGTGATCCACTGATCCCGCCAGGTTCTGACAAAGGATCCTCGCAGTTCAGGAGGCTAAAGCGACACGAGCGGTTTCTATCATGACAGCATTCCTCACGACGATAGATACACTGAGAGAACAAACACCACCAGAGCAGCCTGTATTCAAAATCAAAAGCATCTATAGATCACACTTTGCCGGCCCGTGCTATTTGAATTTTGAACTAGTGGAGCTCATGGTTTATTTCGTTTGACTTGATTACAGCGCAATACAGGCTAAATGGTGATTTCCTCCACTCTGGTGCACTGCTAATGTATAGCTAATATGTACATTATAACAGTTATTACGTTATTTACGAATGTGAAGATAACTCGTTTCATGCTTGCCCGTAGCAAATGCTAAACTCAATACCAGGGCTAGTCTGTAAGATGCGGAAGTGACATGCGCCTAAACACAAGTCTCTCTAGCTCTCGGTTTCAACTGTTATTCTTTTTATTTGTTGAGGCTTTCAAGCAAAAAAATTCGCCGAGATCCTGGGCCAGCCCTCTCACTGAACGGGGATCTTCATGTGCAGAGCTTTGTAAGTTGGACACTAAATTATAAAACCAAACAGCGAAAATCATCTAGTCAGATTGTTATAATGTACAACATATCATAATTGACACCCACATTGTTACTAATGGTCTCATTTCAGCTTCTTCGTCAAGCGCAAGAAACATTCATCCAGGAGTCCCATCCGACGCCATCCCTCACGGTCTGAGGATGTGATATATGGAACATGCGTGCATCAGTGAAGCCCTGTACAGGTGAGTGAATACTCGAAGTCCACTCAGTACAGAGGAGAATGACAACAGTAACCACACGCTACAGAAAGTCCAAAGCTAAATCCTACCAGGTCTCTAAGGCAAATTCGTCCTTTTCTAGTCTGTATTGAACCCACTCGTGCTTTCACCCAATTACCCACACACTCTCTTCCTACACATATAGCCACTTTCTTACCATACACACAGTCACTACACTGCTGATCACATCTGGGCGGGTCAGTTGTGTCAGTATTCTTGCTCAAGGACACTTTCAAAAGCAGAACTTGCGGACCGCCGAGGAATCGACCGCTGACCTTCCTATCTTCGTGAACCAACCCTGAACAGGTTCCACAAAAGGTGAAATTGTATACTACTCAGTACTCTCTCATCTGGCGCTTGTACAGTTTCAGTAAGGTGAGTGTAAAAATTGATCGCTCTTGTTTGTCTATCCACTATGAGAATCAACATCATTAATCTTATTGTCTTCCAGAGTCTGAGTAAAATGTCCATATAATCTAACATGCACTGTACATACTAGTTACCAGTGAGTATCAGTTCAGCTGATTAGCACTACACATATGTGACAACTCATTGCTTCTTGTTTCTAACTGAACTTATTTACTCGATTGTCTGTCTGCCGTGCTGTCTGTCTGTCTGTCTGTCTGATGACTGTTCGTCGTCTTGTCTGTCTTGTACACTAAGGACAGGGTGACCAGCCATTCAGAAGAAGTTAATCTAAACACTTCCCTGCTTTAGTGACAGACAGACAGACAGACAGACAGACAGACAGACAAGACAGACAGACAAGACAGACAGACAAGTAGCACATTCTGAGTCAATATCATTCTTCAGTTGAAACCAAAAGCCAATGAGTTCACATATCCTAGTGTACGGATAATCGAGCTGACTGACTACATCCACTTAGGTACTGTAAATGCGGTGTGAATAGTGGACATTACTTCAACTCTCGGCAAGACTATGAAGTAAATGACTGTGTGAATTTCTAGCGTGGATTAGACTAAAACAAGAGAGACGATCAATTTACCTCTACTTTCTTACTTGAACTGTCATCATTAGCGCTCAGTGACAGATGACTGAGTAGTATTAATTCACCTTTGCTGGACCTGCGTTCAGTCCTTTTGGTTACTCAATAGGAAGCAGCGGATTCGTATGTTCCCGCTCCGCACAGCGTCTGACTTTTCGTGAATGTCTTGAGGCAACGATACTGACACGAACTGCCGCCATGTGCTAATCAGCAGTGTGATGACTGTGTGGTCACGTGTACGCTAATAGTGCTGACTATTGTTAGGTAATAGAGGCGATGGCTCGTGCGGTAATTGGCGTGAAACTACACGATCGTGGTCAATCAAGGACTAGAAAAGACCATTTGCCTTAGAGACCTGTGATTTTAACGTTGACTTTCTGTAGCGCTGTTCGCGTACTGTTGTCTTCCTACCATCTGTCTAGCTGAATATGGGACTCTAGTATTCCTACTGTTACAGCTTCATGATGACACATTTCACCTAACTCACATCCTCAGAGTGCAGGCATGGCGTCCTCCTGAGTCATACCATGTTTCTTGCTGCTTGACCAAGAACTGAAAGAGACATTTATAACAATGGCTCGTGCGCAATTAATGATTTTTTACTATTATCAATCTGACTGAATGATTTTTCTTGTTTGGTTTATCAACTAGTGTCCAAACTCAAAAGCTCTTCACATGAAGATCCTCTCAGTGAGAGGCTGGCCCAGGAAATCTCGCGCGATTTTTGCTTGATAAAGCCTCAACAAATAAAAGAATAACAGTTTGAAACAGGAGCTAAGAAGCACTTGTGTTAGGGCAGTGCCACTCCACTCTTCAGCACTGTTTTTCGGTTTGCACTTATCTACCAACGCTAACGTTCATCTCACTTTAATAACGTAACTAACTGTTTAATCATTTTAGCTACATTAACAGTCCCAGTAACAGACAATCCTGTTAGCCCTGTATTCGCTTTAATCAAGTCAACGAAAAATAATACCATGAAGCTCCACTTTCAAAATTAAATCGCCACGGGAGTCCGTGCAAAGTGTGTTATCGATGCTTTTATTTTGAATACAGCTGCTCTTGTGCGGTGTTTATTCTCCCTATCTATCTCTGTGAGGAAGCTGTCATGATAAAAACCGCTCGTCTCTCTCCTTATATCCGTGACTCGGGATCCTTTCAGAACCTGGCGGCGTCAGTGCGATCACATCCCCGCTACAGGAGCCCACCTTGTCGATATTAACCTTTGACAGACTGGCCGAACCGCGGCTGGCGCTCAGCTGACGCCATTTTACTGTTTGTTTTACGCACGGTGCGCGGCGAGGTCAACAAATAAACAGCAACGAGTCCGATAAACTCGCACTAAAAATATTTCGTTTCACTGCAAAACAATTCATAATTCTGTTAAAACTAAAAACAACGAATCTACTTTCGGTGTATGTCATTATCACAAGCATATATGTAAAACAGGCTAAAACTGTAAATTAGCAGAGTTAATGTTTAAGTTCCTTGTCCATAGATTTGTTTTGATTCATCATCACTGATGACAGCTGTTATAAATCACTCTGTTTTACTTACGACTAGACAACTGTCAAAGAATGAACTATGTCTATGTAAACTATGCCACAGTATTTTTGCAAATAATGTGATGTCTCTAGAGAACAAAAACGAACGACACACAACAGAACAATAATGATAGTTAAAGGTCCCATATTTAGACTTCTCTGGGTTTACCGCCATACCATCTCCAATATCAGTTCTGCATTTACTATTTTGGGTTTTCTCTCCGAATACTAGCTGATGATAAAAATGTTTAGCGAGTTCAAGTAAAAACCATTACACTTATAGAAACCAAATCCTGCAAGGTGACGCTGGGTCCAGTAGGCTGATGCAGCATGAGTGCAGTAAAGCAGTGACTGATCTCAGTTTAACGTGCATACATCAAAGTTCCACAACAGACGACGGCTGTTTTTTAAGGCTACAGTTGTGAACACAGCTGTGTGCATTTCTCTGTGGACTGAGGCTTTGATACTTCACTCCAGTATTAATATATAGAACCTAGACATGCTTTATAATTCAACACACAAACATTGACCAGAATATGTTTAGACTATATATAGGACCTTATAACTAACTGTACAGCAAGAACCACTGAAATACCACCAGATGTAGCCATAATACTCTCACTGCAAGTCTTAAAATACCTGCAATTCAACAGTTCACGTGATCCTGCACTTTAAGTAAAAGTAGTAATACTGTAAAATATATATCTAATACAGCAAACAGGCCCATTGTCTCATGTTGTCTGCATTACCTCTGTGTCGCAACTGTTGGCTAGCTGAAGAAGTTATATCATATGTATCATATTTTCTGAAGTGATTATGTCTTTCTATGACAATTTTCATAGAAGCATATACCACTGCTGCAGTTAAATGTACTGCGAGTAAAATGTTATTTCCAGAAAACTTAATACTCCAGTAAAGTACGAGTAGCTCAACTTGTACTACAACACAGCAATGTAATTAGTTACTATCCACAGTTAATGTGGATATGTTTTGTTGTGTTTTTTTCCAAGGATCAATAAAATCATTTGTCTGCTTATCTTGTTTAAATTTAGCACCGCCTGTACATTATCAGAGTCAAGGATGTGGCCATTGAAGGAGCAGCATAAAGCATTTCCCTGCAGCAGCTCAGGACCGTCCTGCACAGCTCCTCTCTTATATGTTTGGCCTCCTGCTGAACCACACCGCTTCTGCGGGCCCTCTGCTATGAGATATGGCTGGCTTCTGTGTCTGGTACTCATTTGGTCGTGACTCTGCGCTTGTTACGCCAGTGCAGCAGTAAGACGCAGGTATCTCTTGTGTGATCTCCAAGGACGCCCCCTGGCGCCAGGCACTACCCCTGATTGGCAGTCTGCTGATCTTGCGAAGTCCACACCCTCCCCATGTGCTTTTAAAGAACTGCAGAGAAGTATGGCAGACATACTCTTTGATGAATGGGCTCCCCACCACCGTCATTCATCGTCAACCAGCCCAACAGACGCCAAGAAAACGTGCTGCCTAAAGAAGGGAAAGACATTCGCAGCGAAACCGAGAACTGTGGGACCTCTTCTCCAATGTCTTCTATCTTCTTCTTCTCAGCACAGCAGCAGCTCGTCATTTATGTTTTTCTCCTTTCAATCCCTTGTCCTGTGTGGATGAAGGTGACCACAGACATTTGACCCAGAAATGGAAAGACATTGCATTGTGAGACTCTACAGCTGCGACTTGGAGGTTCCACAGGAAATAGTCCACGGAGCTCTGCTTGCATGTTTGCGAGAGGGCTCAGCCTCCATCGAGAAGATTCAGTGAGGTACACGTCCACTACACTCCTCAAAATGATTCCTCAATCTTTAAATTCTGTTTAGCGTGCTCCTGACATGTCTTACTTGAGACTCCTCTTGTAAACAGACTTTATAAACTCTATTTATGCATGAATATTGGAAGTTCTTCCTAAATCAGATTCACAGCTGATCAGGTATAAAGGTCAGTTCCAACCAAATTGCGAAACAGATGTCTCTCTTCTCTCTCCATGCATGATATTTTAGTTTTATTTGTTTCAGGTTCTAAGATTTCTTTCCAAAACCAAATATGAAGTGGGGAACAGGAAGAACGCGCAACATGAGCCTGGAACTGGCTTGAAGCCAGAAAACAGTGAGATTCCTCCACATAGGATCATATGAACATTGTCGGAGACTACTTATGAGACACATATCCTGGAATCAATCGATGTAACCAATGTTTAAGGTTGGAATTGCTTTCTACTGACTGTCTGACAAGTTAGTCTGCGTCGCACCACTAAAAGCTGGAGCAGCTGCCGAAGAATGACGGTTGAAAGGCTTTGTTTTTTATCAGTGTTTGTGATTTTAGAGAAGCGGAGGGGACCGCTGGTTATCTGCCTGGAGACATTTGTGACCAGTGCTAGTAAACTCAACTCATATCAGTTGAGTTGTCTCCTATGTATTGTTTTCTTTATTATCACAGAGCTCACATGCTACAAAAAGTGTTTCATTAAGGTGAAGTACGGTTGGAATGGTGCAGATGTCCATAAAAACACATGAAAAGTCCCTCCACCCTCCTCTGCACTATCTATGGTAGCAGTAATGGAAAGCAATCTAAGTACAAATACTTTCAGTCAAGTACTTTCCATGATTACATGTTGAAGATACTTTTTACTTTACTTAAGTATTTTATTTTCTGATTACTTTATTACCTTCACCCACGACACAAGATATCAGAGACAAATAGTTTAACTAGCTTTTGACATTAACATTTGTTGTGACAGCAGTTTTACAGTTTATACTTTGAAGCATTTAGTTTTACAACAAAGTATTCATGATCCAAGATTCTTAACGAATAATGATGCTTTGTTTACTGTACATTACAACTGGCCTCCTACAGTATATGAAGGCGTTAAAATTACTGAGTACCAGCTGCCAACAGTCAAAAGCATCTGTGAATACATCCCAAGTTCAACAATGACATCAACTCGACAGTGTACTTTCTACTTTGACTGTTGAGAGTCCATCTTGCTGCACACACATGACCTGAACTCCTTTGACTTGGGCCTTATAGGACCATTGACTTGTAATGCTCTTTTACTTTTGACCGGTAAAGATCTGACTTGCAGCAGAAGTATGTCTCTCTCTGACCCGTGTTTTCTAGCATTGGAAGAGGTTGCAGGAATTAACCAGCAGACGCTACCCCTGCGCGACCGATACCTTCTAAAGCAGACCGGCAGACATACGCGAATAAATAAGTCCATTAATTTCGCAGAGCGAGGCTGTTTATGCTTTTGAATTGCGATTCGCTGAGTTTCTAAGACAATTATTTGAAATCAACTCCGCAATTTTACAACTGCTCGTGATATAGCTAACTCCACATCCCGTCTGACTCTATATGGTTAGCTCGGACTCCCTTCCACCTTTTAGACTGTCACATGGTGATGTTAGTTACGACTTTTTAATACAGAAGCCCATTTCACGTGGTATTTCTCAGTTTGCATGATTTTCATAATGTCCGTGTCGTCAAACGTGTTTTCACTCACTGTTTCCTGACTACCCTCCTCTCACTCCAAAGCTCATTCCGCTTGTTCCTACTGTAAGACATCAAATCTTTGAAAACACTTCACACAATATTATAGTTTCATGTCTAATAAATGGAGTCAGGGCATTTCAAACTAAAACAAAGCCAAACAGAGAAACAGTGCATGTGTGAGACTATCAATAATCCACGATTAGCGGCCAATCAATGTTATACATTTGTTGAGCGCAAGATCTATCTGGGTGTGTACGTCCTCGTGTGTCTGCCCGCTAGTCGTGATAGTCGTGTGTGCGGTCTGTGTGGTCGTGTGTGTGTGTGGTTGGTTTTATTTTGTGAGGACGACCAAATAAACTACAGGTTTGTTGATGCAGCTGTCGATGGTGCACTATATCAACCTCAGTTCACCAGTGTGCTTCACTGGTGGTATATATCATATCATATCCAGCTCTGTGTCTTCAGAGAATAATATCAGGACACGAGACACTACCCTAGTTAGAGTGATTGAATATCAAGACATATGTAAACTATGTTCTACGAGACTGATTGATGGCTCTGTCTCTTGTGTCTCTGCTCAGTCTGTGACAGTATTGCCCAGTCTCGTGCTCCCGTCACGTCTAGCCACAGCTTGCCTGGACTCTCCCTGGGTCGTTCCTGAGCTGACTCTGGCTGTCACCAACTCATCCTGCCTTATTATTGCTCCCATCAACCTGTCCGTGTGAGGACCCTTGAGTTTTTGAATGCCACTGCACCTAAATGTGGTCTAACAAGTCCAGTGTCATCATATGGCACATTACCTTTACAATGACAAAAGGAACAGATCCCATATAGGGACTCTATTCCCTCTAGTTACAGGTATTTGTGACCAACCATATTAACATCTGAAGGCAAGAAGAAAACTATCTACGTAGCACTAGTGTTGAATGATGGGCAAATCATGGCACTAAGAACATAACAATCAAGAATCAATTCAAATCAAAATCAAGCTTCATTATTATAGCTCCGTGGTGCAAAAGACCCCACTCCGAATCTCATCAAAGTGGCGTAAAGAACATGCTCCCAATAGACAGTGCGCATGAGCCATCTCCTGGAGTATAACTTAAAATTTCGTAATGACAAAGGATATCAGAATAAACAGGATAAAAAATAAGTGGTTTCTCAAGTGAAAGCTAAGCTAACATACGGTCTTTAGATTCTTTCACCAGTTATAGTATAATTGTTCCCAGACTAGGGGTCAATTACTCGAGCTTGAATGTTCTTTGTCCTCACCTATGAAGCACTAAAGCGGGCAGGCCAGAGGATCTGATCTAATACTTACTAAGCCATGGATTCGTTATTCACGGCATTTGTCCCCTTGAGAATGATTGAAAATACACAAATAAAGAATCCACTATAAAAATACTATAAAGCAAGATCCACCTAAGTAGATGTAGAATGGCCAGAAGAAGATACACACGAAAGAGAACTAATACACGGAAACAATAGAGAAAAATATATTAAAATACACTCACAGTAACGTAATAATACAAGACCAACAATAAGATTTTAAATTATAGCAATATTACATAAGACCTATGGTATTATGCTATATAAGAGAATAAGCAAGTTAAAAACCAAGGAATACTGATATAATTTAGAGAACAGTAGAGATACCCGAAGCAAGCGTGAGTAATATGATAATTATGTTTCTTACACAGCATTTTACTAGATCCATCTTATTGTCATGATAATAACAACACTGATACAACATGCACCACTAGATGAGCTGCAGAAGGTATGGCCTGTAATAAGCCAAAAACATAGTACATCAGATCTGACATTATTCACTAAAGATGACAATCCATGGCAACAAACTGTGAGTACAAATGGATTGGCCAGTGAGCACAGGAAAGAGTTAGAAATGGAAGAGTTAAAAGAGAACAGAGGTGAATCGACAAGTGATCTCTCCCCATCAAACAGAAAGAATAAACTGTGCGATGCTTTCCGCTGCGATGTTTCCCTGCTTATCAGTTTCAGCGTTCCTGAACGTTTGCGATCATTCATCAATTTAACTGAAACATTTTATTTGGCCTCCATTGTTAATTGGTTCAGCCATGAGCACCACAAAACATTTGTGACATTTTCCAGTGGCCAGAGTTGAAAAGATTGGAACCATATTTCACTGAGTAAAAACGTCTCTACAGACAAACGTACAGCATCGCACATATACACTAATTATATACCTATCATACTGTCTGGTAAAGTACACTAAACCTAATCAGTTGTCTGTCTCTTTGCGTCTTCGACAAGATAATTCCAATGCAGACCTTCGTCTTCATAAGAGGGTGTTTCAACCCAGAGACGAACTCCTACAGAAGAAATTGATGAACATAAGAATACACCTCTCCTCTTCCTGATAATACTGTAACGTCCTGTGCTGCTAATTCAATAGCAAGAGATGTTTAAAGTTCAAGGATTTATATACTACAGCATGGCAAATGACTAACTGGTTTATAATTTATCAGGACTACAGGGCAACTGGGAGTCGTGTCTCTTTAATTCAAAATACTTTGTAGTAAAAACAAATTTCCTTTCCCTCATGTAGACATAAAGCTACATCCAACACTGGCCAATAAACAGTGAATCCGTTCTCAACATACGCCTTCCTCTACTGTCCCTGTGCTTGCTCCAAAGGATCATTATATGATACATACTGACATACATTCAGAGTCTGTCTGTCCTCTGAGTTAGTCTGAGTGTCTGATGTGATGTGAAACTGATTACATGACATGTGCCTCCCAGCCCAGATTTACAGCGACCACGGCTGCAGCAGAGACCTGCTGGACGCTCTGCTGAGAGCCAAAACGCAGCCGCCGAGAAACAACAACACAGCAGAGGTCAGTGCAGGTAATCCGTAGGGCTCAGCGAAGCACCACCTCCTCATGACTTGGAGACATTCTTTTGGAGCCGGTAGTTGAAACCACCACCACTTGTCTGAAGTGGGCCGTCCATCTACCTCATTCATACCCACAGCGTAGGCACCAGCAGAGGGTGCCACGAACAGTGCAGGGTGATCTATCTGGTGTGTAAAGGTTATGATGGCTTTCATTCACGAATCCCATCTACAAATTTATGACTAATAAACACTGTACAGACTTCTGCTGTGTTCCTCTGTCTCATCACCCACAGACTTGACACTCTGTCTCTGATGGTTTAATCTGTTCTCAGTTTGCTCAGATTAGGTTTTCAGTTTTTAGGCATTTTTGCTTTACAAGACATGAGAAAGAATCTTCAAGCATTGACTCGTAACTAAAGGTGACTTTTGGCGCATGTCTTTGTTTAGCGAGACATACGCATCACCCACCTGCACTCGAAAGACCACGCCCATTCTACATAATTTTAGAGCCTTAATAAAATGCAAACAGGGAGGTATATAAACAGGTGTCATGAAGGAGGAAATTAGCTCTAGAGAAACAAAAACTGTTTGCACCAGGCTGTAAAACATGTTTATTTCTGCTGTAAAGTTGGACATTGTAACATGGGAGTCTTGCACGAGACTGACCACTGTTTGGAGCCAGCGACTTCAAGCAGCCATCTCAACACAAGTTGCAATACTTCGGTACTTCTATGTGCCCTCCATTTCGCCTCAGAGATTGCATGCTTGCTCTGAAGTGACCTGAAGCTCCAGTTCTTCTGCGACGTCCACTAGATGCTGCTCTGATCTATAGAAAATCAACAGGGGAAAGTCATTTCGCTCTCTTGAGTAGTCTTGTTTTGTAAATATTCAAGAGATTTAAGAGATTGATAAGGAGCAGTACATGTCACCACAAAATGTCTTACGTGCTTGTATCTCATCGAAACAAATGTTATAAAACTTGATACAAACTATGAGATTTAATTAGAGACGTGTTGTGTGTGATGAAGTGTGTGATTTCATACAGGGCGCCCTTAAATAAGCTGTATTGTATCATGTGCATACCAGCATAAGCCTGATACTGCGTGCAACTGAACATGAGTGACTTAACCCATGAGGCCCCCCCCCCCATTTATACTGCCTGACAAATATCTAAGAAAGGTTGAAAAACACCACAAAAATAATATTTTTTAAAAAACATCGTAAATTCGGACAAAAACCAAAGGACTCACCCTGACAGATAAGATAAGAAACACACTGTTCTTTAAAGTAAAATACATCCCTGGTGCTCGAAAATGGAATCTTGCTGACGTGTTGTGTGTGTGCTGTGTTGTGTGTGTCGATAGAGATAGTAGTGACTAGGGTGTGTAAGATAAGAATGCCAGAACCTATCAAAACAGACAGAAAAAACTAGCAACAAGTAAAGATAGCGGAATGACAGCCGCGACAAGCCCACAAGAGACATACACGAAAAACAGAGAGGAAATCATGCCAACCCTAGCCTGTAAAGGCCACCATACAGGATAATCATCCGCACCATGTGAACCAAAACATGAACATACAACACACCATAAATCCTAACAGGTACAGCAGGATGGAGACAGCACCATTTACCAAATCAGAATACAAGTAGCGAATACAAGATACACAGTTGCGACTGATACAACAGAAGCTGACCACTACCTAGTAAAAGCTCCTCTAGCTCTAATGGGTGAGCTTCACTGCTGAGAGAAAGGACCTCGTCAGCTTATCCTCAACCATCTGTCGACGTTATCCGTCAATGCACCGTGCGCGACACGAGGCTCGAAAGAATTGTACAAAATACCACATCTGAGCACTCCTCTAGGACCCGGTTTTACGAAGGGGAAACTTCACTAGCACTCGCTCGCCATGTTATATCCTGAAAAGGAAGTCCCACGAAGGTGGAGCATTTTATATGGAACCAATAGGCTTTTTGAGTGGCGAGTTGCCTATTCCGTAGTCTGAGTTTGCACTAGATGATTCTATTCAGACTTTGATTCTTCGTTGTCTAGGTCATCTAATGACTCATAGAGAGTCTTATACATGTAGACCGTTCACAACTAAAGACTGAAAAACCACTCAAGAGAAAACCAAATTCCTGCAAGTTGATAGTCCCAGTGGCGGGCCTGCGGGCATGGCTGAGGTAGTACTGTTTCAGTGTACATCACAAAGTTCTCAAGAAGTCCTAGCACGCTGGTTTTTAGGCCTCAGGTTTTCTGAATACAGGGCTGTGTGCAATTTCTCTGTGGACTGAGCTTGATACTTTCACAGCTATAATACAGAACCTAGACACTGATCTATACATCAAACAACATATTGACATCTAACCTTTAGACTCTGTATGGACCTTAATTATAGCGCCTGTTGCTTGACTGTTACACAGTGGACTTCAGCAGTTCCTATTACTTTTTGTTTCTTAAAAATTTCAAGTTCTGATAAGTGTTCTCGGACATGAGGATCAAATTGATCAGAACATCATTCTGAACTCATGGCATATGCTTGATATACTCTTATCCTATGTGTGTTATTAATCCTTTATCCTTCCATACCTCTTTGCAGGTCGGGTTTTGAAACCAGTGACTGGGCACGGTCTGCCATCCCGTCGCCAGCCACCCTGCCGGTTTCTGAAGTGTGCCGGTCAGGCGGGGTCGTGCGCCGAGGGCCGTATCTTGGCACCACAAGTATAGGCAGCTCTTCCTCTTCTCTGTCTCTGATCTTATCGACACTTCACCCTCTTTCAGTATCCGCAACAGGCCACTCGC
>NW_019176429.1:15308-47301 GCF_002260705.1 Seriola dumerili | reverse complement strand
AGTAGCATATAAAGATGTGACAGCAGTTTACATGCGGAATTCGATTTCAAAACTTTCTACTCATCACATGTCAAAGCAATTTAACACAAACCCTCGCTCCCAAATTAAACAAGACTCTATTATCGCCTATGTTCCTGCGTCTGCTATAGGACGGTGTGGAGGAGCTCGCTCGTATTCCTCTGCAGCCATCCTCTCCAACTCGAACACCAAATGGGTAGTAAGAGCTTACGTCTAGATGCTTTTTGACCTCAAGTAGAAAGGAAGAGCTCCCATTACCATAGTCATAGTCGTCTCCTATAAGATGGCTCCCATAGTAACACAAAGGATTCAGGACATAATGTCTGTATCAGCTAAAGATGACATCCACGCACACATCATAACGTAAAAGTACACCTGTCAGATGTGATGTCATTGTTTCATCTGGATTACTCCACAGATGCTTTTGACTGTTGCAGCTGGTGACTCAGTAATTTTAACGACCTTCAATATGACTGTTGGGCAGATTTAATGTACTAGTCTTAACACACAAGTTATTTTATGCAACTGATCATTACTTTGCTTGCCTAAAAACTAATCTTCAAAGCTATAGACTACTGTAAACTGCTGTTCAAATCACAAGTTAATGTCCACAGAAAGAGCTTCTAAACAGTCTCTGATACTACATTGATGGTAGATAGTATATATAAAGTGACTAAAAAATAAGAAATACTTAAGTAAAGTACAAGTATCTTCAAATCGTACTGGACATACCTGAGCTATTATTTGTACTTAGCGCTTACCATACTGCGTACCAACATGATGAAGGAGTGGTGAGGTACTTTCATGGGTTTTAATGGACATCCTGCACCATCACACAGTATTCACCTTAATGAAAACACTTTTTGATGCATGTGAGACACTTGATAAATAAAGAAAACAACATAGGAACAAACTCAACTGATATGAAGTTTGAGTTACACCTGAGTACAAACTGTCTACCGGAAGATAACCACGTCCTCCCTTCTCTAAATCAAACACTGATAAAAAAACAAAGCCTTTCACCGTTCATCCGCACTGCCTCCAGCTTTTAGGTGTCGACCATGACTAAACTGTCAGACAGTCAGTTGAAAGCATTCCAACCTTAAACAGTGTTACATGATATTCCAGACTATGCTGCTCATGTGTTCACGACATTTCAATCTGATCTTTGTGGAGGAATCTCACTGATTTCTGGCTCACAGCGTTCCAGGCTCTGTTGCGTTCTTCCTTTCCACCACTTTTCATATTTTGGTTTTGGAAAGAAATCTTAGAACCTGAACAAATTAAAACTAAAACTATCTGCCATGGAGAGAGAAGAGAGAACATCTGTTCTGCAATTTGGTTGTTGAACTGACCCTTTATTACCTGATCAGCTGTCGAATCTGATTTAGACAGAACTTCCAATATTCATCATAAATAGAGTTTATAAAGTCTGTTTACCAAAGCAGTCTGCAACGTAAGACATGTCAGGAGCAAGCCTAAACAGAATTTAAAGTTTGAGGAATCATTTTGAGAGTGTAGTGACGTCGTGTACCTCACTGATCTTCTCGATGGAGGCTGAGCCCTCTCCAAACATGCACAAGAGCTCCGTGACTATTTTCCTGTGGAACCTCCAAGTCGCACGCTACTGTAGTCTCCAAATGCAATGTCTTTTCCACTCTCTGTCAAATGTCTGTGGTCACCTTCATCACACAGGACAGGGATTGAAAAGGAGAAAACATAAAATGACGACTGCTGCTTGCTGAGAAAGAAGAAGAAGAAGACATTGGAGAAGAGGTATACCACAGTTCTGGGTTTTCTCCTGCGAATGTCTTTCCCTTCTTAAGCAGTGCACTTCTTTGGCGTCTTGTGCTGGTTGACGATCTGATGACGGGTGTGGGAGCCCATCATCAAAGAGTATGTCTGCCCATACTTCCTCTGCAGTCTTTGAAAGAAGCACATGAGGAGTGTGGACTTCGCAAAACTCAGCAGACTGCCAATCAGGGGTAGTCTGGGAGCAAGGGGGGCTCCTGGAGGGCCACACAGAGACTACTCTGAGCCTTTACATGCCTGCACTTGCTAACAAGCCAGAGTCACGACCAAAAATGTACACAGACACAGAAGCCAAGCCAATCTGCAGCAGAGGGCCCAGACAGAAGCGGTGTGGTTCAGCATGGCAGGCCAAACATCACACAGAGAGAGCTGCAGGACGGTCCTGAGCTGCTGCAAGAAATGCTTTTATGCTGCTCCTTCAATGCCCACATTCCTTGACTCTGATAATGTAAGGCGGTGCTAATTTAAACAAGATAAGACGACACACATGATTTATTGAATCCTTGCGAAAACAAGAACACAACAAACATATCCCACATAACATGTGGATGAGTAACTAATTACATTCTGCTTGTTGTTGTAGTACATAGTTTGAGCTACTCGTACGTTTACTGGAGGTATTCAGTTTTCTGGAACATAACATTTTCTACTCCAGCTACATTTAACTGGCAGCAGTGGTTAATGCTTTCTATGAAAAATTCATAGAAAAGCACATAATCACTTCAGAAAATATGATACACTGATATAACTTCTTCAGCTACCCAACAGGCTGCACACAAGAGTAATAGCAGACAACATGACAATGGGCGTTTTGCTGTATTCATATAATATTTTACAGTATTACTACTTTTACTTAAAGTGCAGCATCAAGTGAACTGTTGAATTCAGGTATTTTAACTTGTGAGTAGAGTATTTGCTACACTGTGGTATTATGGTGCGTTGTGCTGTAAGTCTTTCAGTTTAAGCGTTCCATTATATAGTCTACAACAACTCTCTGTCCATGTGTTGTTTGATTATAAAGCAGGTCTAGGTTCTATATTAATACTGTGAAAGTATCAAAGCCTCAGTCCACAGAGAAATGCACACAGCCTGTGTTCACAAACTGAGCCTTAAAACCAGCCGTCGGGACTTCTGGAACTTTGTGATGTCACACTGAAACAGTCACTGCCCTCAGCCATGCCCCTGCACAGCCTACCTGGACCCAGCGTCCAGCCTTGCAGGATTTGGTTTCTCTAAGTGTAATGGTTTTACTTGAAATCTGCTACATTTTTATCAGCTCAGCTAAGTTCCGGAGAGAAACCCAAAATAGTAAATGCAGAACTATATTGAGATGGTATGGCGGTAAACCACCAGAGAAGTCTAAATATGGGACCTTTAACTATCATTATTGTTCTGTTGTGTGTCGTTCTTTTGTTCTCTAGAGCATCACATTATTTGCAAAAATACTGTGCATAGTTTACATAGACATAGTTCATTCTTTGACAGTTGTCTAGTCGTAAGTAAAACAGATGATTTATAACACTGTCATCAGTGAGATGAATCAAACAAATCTATGGACAAGGAACTTTAAACTAACTCTGCCAATTTACAGTTGCCTGTTTACATATTATATGCCTGTGATAATGACATACAACCGAAAGTAGATTCGTTGTTTTTAGTTTTACAGAATTATGAATTGTTTTGCAGTGAAACGAAATATTTTAGTGCGAGTTTATCGGACTCGTTGCTGTTTATTTTTGACCCTGCCCGCGCACCGTCGCTAAACCAAAACAGAAAATGGCGTCAGCTGAGCCCCAGCCGCGGTTCGGCCAGTCTGTCAAAGGTTTATTATCCGACAAGGTGGGCTCCTGTAGCGGGGATGTGATCGCACTGACCCGCCAGGTTCTGAAAGGATCCCGCAGTCAGGAGGTAAAGCGACACGAGCGGTTTTTATCATGACAGCTTCCTCACGACGATAGATACACGGAGAGAACAAACACCACCAGAGCAGCTGTATTCAAAATAAAAGCATCGATAACACACTTTGCACGGACTCCCGTGGCGATTTAATTTTGAAAGTGGAGCTTCATGGTTTATTTTCGTTGACTTGATTAAGCGAATACAGGCTAACAGGATTCTGTTACTGGACTGTTAATGTAGCTAAATGATTAAACAGTTAGTTACGTTATTAAAGTGAAGATGAACGTTAGCGTTGGTGTAATGCAAACCGAAAACCAGTGCTGAAGATGGAGTGGCATCTGCCTAACACAAGTGCTTCTTAGCTCTCGGTTTCAACTGTTATTCTTTTATTTGTTTGAGGCTTTTCAAGCAAAAATCGCGAGATTTCCTGGGCCAGCCTCTCACTGAGAGGATCTTCATGTGAAGAGCTTTGAGTTTGGAACTAGTTGATAAAACCAAACAAGAAAATCATTCAGTCAGATTGATAATGTAAAAAATCATTAATTGCACCCACATTGTTACTAATGTCTCTTTCAGCTTCTTGGTCAAGCAGCAAGAAACATGGTCATCCAGGAGGACGCCATCCTGCACTCTGAGGATGTGAGTATGGAAATGTGCATCAGTGAAGCTGTACAGTAGAATACTGGAGTCACTATTCAGTACAGAGGAGGAAGACAACAGTACCACACGCTACAGAAAGTCCAAAGTTAAATCACCAGGTCTCTAAGGCAAATGGTCTTTTCTAGTCTTATTGACCACTCGTGCACTATTCACCCAATTACCCACACCACGCTCTTTCCTACACATATAGCACTTTCGTACCATACACACAGTCACACACTGCTGATACACTGGGGGCAGTTTGTGTCAGTATCTTGCTCAAGGACACTTCCAAAAGCAGACTGGCGGAGCCGGGAATCGAACCGCTGACCTTCCTATTTGTGAACCAAACCTGAACAGTTCCACAAAGGTGAAATTATACTACTCAGTCTCTGCTCACTGAGCGCTTGTGACAGTTCAGTGAAGTAGAGGTAAATTGATCCGTCTCTTGTTTGTCTAATCCACTAGAAATTCAACATCATTATCTTCTGTCTTCCAGAGTCTGAGAAAAATGTCCATAATCACCACGCATTTACAGTACCAGTGAGTATCAGTCAGCTGATTATCACTACACATATGTGAAACTCATTGGCTTTTGTTCAAACTGAATATTTACTCGATTGTCTGTCTGTCTGTCTGTCTGTCTGTCTGTCTGTCTGTCTGTCTGTCTGTCTGTCTGTCTGTCACTAAGGCAGGAGGCCATTCAGAAGAAGTAAGTCTAAACACTTCCCTGCTTTAGTGGAAAGAGCTGACATTACTGTCTCCTCTGTGAGCCATAACACACACACTAATGACGTGCACTGCCTCTCCTGTGTATGCTTGTTTCTGTCCTCCAGTGTGGAGCATTCTAAAAACCTGCAGGACCAGCTGAGGCACCTGCTGAAGTGATGGTGACCCGCCGCCAAACCTCCGGAGGATCCTGTGTTGAGCAACGCTGCCTGAGCAGCACTGAAGCTTCCAGAGGCTTTAATACCATATTTCTGCTTTATAACACGTGGCTGGCTGGTACAGCTGGGACTGGACAAACACAGAGCCTGTGTGCCTGGATTGCTCTGCAAAGC
This sequence comes from Seriola dumerili, assembly GCF_002260705.1. Classification (NCBI taxonomy): domain Eukaryota; kingdom Metazoa; phylum Chordata; class Actinopteri; order Carangiformes; family Carangidae; genus Seriola; species Seriola dumerili. The sequence continues at coordinate 41,872 of NW_019176429.1, read as the reverse complement.
AGCAGCCATGGAGCATTTGTTCTTTATGTTATGTAAAATGTTTTGATCAGTTGTATTAAATGAATTTATTTAATATTCATCTGTGTCATCTTTGCTTCTCGTAATGCCACAAACAGCGTCTCACTGCATGAGCGGTGAAATGGCACAGAATCAAATACACACCTGTAAGAAATGAGTCAGAGACCTTCATCGAGACTCTGTCTGGCTGTCTCCCGGCTGCATTTAAAGCTTTGATGGTACAAGTAGTTGATATGAAATGATAACCATACTCATGACCTTTCACATCTAAAATATAAACACACAAGGATGTGGGAGGAATGAATGAATGTGATTGAGAGTGAATCCGATGAGAGCCAGAGGCCGGTTGCCTTAAGTTAAGATGTTCCTTAAACTCTGATTTAAGGTTTCCTTAAAATAAAAAAACAGTTGCACAAAACACCCTTAAGTCCTCTCCTTAACGTTTACTTAAAACATTCACTTTAGTATTTAAGGTTTTCTTCTTATTAGACTTATACCTAAGGAATAACTTAAAGTCAGTTCAACAGTTTCCAAGTAAAAACTTCTTTTTCATAGCTACAAATGCCTTAACTTTTTTCCTTAACTAAGGAAACCTTTTAAGAGATTCTGTATAACCCTAAAGTAACTCCCTCAGCTAAGGATAAACTAAAACTTGAGTGGTATACTTTGATAGAAAACTTAAGGTGTTTTGTGCAACTGGCCGCAGATTGTTGCAGCCAGACGTTGGCTCCTGGTCAGCAGCAGTGAGGACGTACTGACAGTGAGGGACAAACAGTACAAATAGTACATTGCACAGACAGAGTCCACAGATCCTGTGGTTCAAGGATGGAGCAGATCCTGGCAGCGAGCGTCACCATCCAGACTGCAAACCTGTCTAACCACCTGCTTCAGAACTGTTGGGTGGCCTCAGCTTCCTGGGTCTCCTCAGGTCAGCGTGCTTCTGGTTTGGTTCAGAGTTGCACCAGCTGCTTTGACTCAAATATACCTACTTTTGTAAGTCTAGTTTAATTTTCATTTAAATGATGCATTAAAGAGATTGCTGCTAACATTTACCAACATTTACAGTTTCAGTTTTCTGAGTAAATGTCACAGTAAGAACCAAAGTGTGAAACAAGGCCCTTTCTACAGAGCAGCAGGAGCTCTTATTTTGAAATGTTGCATATATCACTGGATTATAAATTTATATGAAGACTAATTGCTCCAATGGCACACTCAGACTCCAATACAGCCTTACAATGACAAGAGTATTTCTACAAGATTTTATTTCTAAAAGTCTCTCAGTGGATGCATCATCAGCTCAGACTCATGATAAGGAGCGAAGGGACAAACTTATCAGCAGCCTGGAGGCCAAACAGCTGCTTGACCCTGACAGTGTCCCTGAGGCCGAGCTGCTGAGTCTTGCTACTTAATGCTGCACGTGTTCCACACCGCTACATGCAGAGTCTGCTGCTGATGAGCGGGGCTGAAGGCTCCGGGGCTGTCCTTCAGTGGTGACCAGCGGACTCCATGCATGCTGACACGTACAGGATCATAGAGATCAAAAGCATGCTGATGTTTTCAGAGGGAAGGCAGAGTGTTTCTGAGGGAAACAAGCACAGAGACAAGTCCTTCATCAACTGCAGTTAGCAGGTCGTTTGTCTCCGTGCTATGATGCATCTCAATCCAGACTGAAAATCCTCTAATAAACAATTGTTCTGTTCTAAGTCACACAACTGATTGACAGCTGTTTTCTCAAAGACCTAGAGGAGGGGAAGGCTGGAGGTCTATAGTTGGCTAACACACCTGGATCAAGAGCATTTTAGGAAGAGGTTTAATTACAGCTATTGTAGAGTTGGTGACACTGAACCTCACATTGCTCCTGATGGTTGGCCATTGGTGTGTAAGAGTGTGTGGGAGTGGATGAATGATAAGCAAACTGTTATGTGCTTTTCTATGAAGGTAGAAAGGTGCTCAGGAAGTAGAGCGGGCCGTGTGAAGGTCGGTGGTTTGATTCCTGTCTCCTCTAGTCCACATGTTGAAGTGTCTTTGGACAAGATACTGAACCCCAAATTTCCCCAGATGTTACATCAGTGTGTGAGTGTGTGTTTGTGGTAGAAAAGCACTGCATGTGTAGAAGAAAGCGCTGTATGAACGTGTGTGTGAATGGGTGAATGTGGCTTGTTGTGTAAAGCACCTTCAATGGTTGATAAGACTAGAAAAGCTCTGTATAAGTTCAGTCCATCTACCATAAATGCAAATGTATAAAAACAGCCTCACTACCTCTGATGTCAGGTGACAGGTCACAGCTGCACCACATGTTCAGACTGAGCTCCTACAGATGGAATGACTAATAAGAAATTAAGAATTTGAAATCTTTCACTGCTTTTGAACATTTTAAAACATTTAACATGTTTGATACTATTGGCACTACTGAATTGTTTATTTTGTCTATCATGTGTGTAAATGTGTGTTTGTCTGCAGCCAGACCTTTAAACCTTTAAAACTCCAAACAGAGTTCAGCTGACATCTGACCTTTGACCTGTGTCACTGACATGTCTTCTTGTCAGCTGAAGGACTTTGGTTGGTATGGTTTTGGTCAGTGTTTGCCTTCAGCCTGTATCGCACCCCTCCAGGCACAGAGCTGACCCTGTCAGGGGGTTTAAGGTCTTATGTGGAGCCAGGTCTTTTTCAGCTCCCCTCTTAAACCTTGAGTTTAAATAATGTTCTTTCTCCTCTTATCAGAGCCCAGAGGAAGCCAGGATACAGGTCCAGGGCCAGAGACTGATCAGGCAACACCCCAGAGGTTGACTCACTCATGACTTCAACACTAAACTTTGTGTTTGGCAAAGAGTAAAACATGCTTCACTTACACGGATACAACAGTTTTCTTAGAACAAACTCTGAAACAGCTGTGTCCTAAGTAAGTTCATACATGCTGATTCTGCCCCTTATCCACTGAGACAGCTTAATGAAAATTGTCCACTACAGACAGGTGACAACTAAAATGAAAACACAGAATAAAGTGTGTTGAGAAACCAGAACAGTTTAAGTGCTTCCTTCTAAAACACACTCCCTGATTGGACGATGGTGGTGGATAGCAGAGGAAAATCCATGCATCAGCATATTATTGGCTGCAAACAGAAATTCCAGAGACATGATTTACATCCTGGATGAACACTAAAAGTATCTGCATTTGGCATGGAGAGACACCAGAGGAAAGTATGAAAGTATGTTTTTTGTAGATTTGGGTGATCTGAGCCTTTAAAGCTCCATATTTTCCTCTTCTCCAGTGTTTTATTTTGAAGTGCTGATCCATAAGAAGATATATTTATGGTTTCAAGAACCAAAAACCATCTCAGTGTAGTTTTACATCTCCCCTCTCAGGCTTCTCTCTGGAGCTCTAAGAACAGGTCAGTGAGCCAATCAGAGGAGAGAAAGTTCTGAGCCTCTCTTCTGATTGGCTGACTGTTTTCTGAGTGATCCAATAAAAAATATAGCAGATTTCAGGTAAACACTCAGAGAAACCAAATTCTACAAGGTTGGATGGTGGGTCCAGGTGAGATGGCTCTCATGCTTGGGGCATGGCTGAGAGCAGTGACATCACAAAGTTCCAAAAGTCCTGACGGCTGGTTTTTAGACTCAGTTTCTGAATACAGGCTGTGTGCATTTCTCTGTGGACTGAGGCTTTGATACTTTCACAGTATTAATATAGAACCTAGACCTGCTTTATAATCAAACAACACATAGACAGAGAACTTTAGATTATAAGGAACTTTAAATCCACATTCCTTAAGCTCTGAGTCCAAAGTGCTGAACACAAAATAAACACTTCTGAAACACAAGTTTTATACATCACATCAAAGGAAACAGAAAATGTGCAATCATCACTTGCAATCAAAGGTTCTGTGACAGCACTGTACCAATTTATCACAGCAGTTTCAGCTCCCTCTCATGTGGTGTGTGCAGATGTTTCTGTCTTCATTGCTGAAGTTAGGTAAGCTCTCTCATGCACTTTAAATATATAGATATAGATTCTTCTCCACCTCACAGTCCCGTCAGTGAGGCATCTGATCAGCACCCGGTTCATCCTGCAGCAGGACGATGAGCCCAAACACACACCCAGACACATTAAGACCTGTCTTCAAGCCAAGAAGAACAAGAAGTCCTGCAGCATACGGTCTGTTACCCACAGAGCTCTGATCTCAACGTGATGGAGTCCGTCCTGGATTACGTGAAGCAACAGGGACACTGAGACACTAAATCCACAGAAGAAATGAGGCAGGTTCTCCAAGATGCTAGAACAATCTACTGTACCTGCCAAGTACTTTGGAAAACAGGTGTTGTTTTGGGGGATCAGGGCTAAAAACTATTCATGGTATTATATTTGCAAATATCCTGACTTTACTTTTAGTGCCTAAAATGTTTGCACAGCACTGTATGAGTACATACTGCATGTGTGTATATAATTCTTTCCTTTAACTTTCTTTTCTCATATATATTTTGTTTGTAATATCAGTTATTGTTAGTGTGTGTAAATGAGGATAAAGCCATGAAAGAATAATGAAACAGAACAGACAAGAAAACCTTTGGTCAGGTGTTTGGAGGAGGGAACCCCACATTAGTATTTGGTGTGATGAACAGTCTGATGTGACTCTGTACACAATAACAATACAACACTTGCAACAATCACCCACGGATATATAAGTCATGACACAATACTGGAGTTTTATGAGTAACTTTGACTGAACAATCAAAACTCAGCTGCCATATTGGATCAGAAAATTTATTACAAACATCAGTCATGACTCAAACCGTCTCAACGTTTCAATTCTCTTCAAATTAAAATGCAACTTCAACACATGCATCAACTGTTGCAGGTAAAAATACATTCATTTGGTTCACTTTATACTTGAATCTGTCTGAAGCTGAAGCGAGTTTTCAAAGCAGCTGACAGTGACCGCTGTCATTAACACAGGCATGCAGTTCTGAAATGACTTGAGTAAGAAAACTGACCATTGTAAATCATTGTTGCTGCTCACTCTGGGGGTGTCCACTCTGAAACCTTTCTTTTTCAACAGCAGCAGTGTAACAAATTGCTCCCGTACTCAAATATCCGGATAAATATCTCAACGTGCAACCGGGCAGAAATAAGTCAATCAACTGTCCATTTGAGCGCAGACCTAACAGACAGCAGGACATTTAAACTTTGACCCACAACAAGGAGAGAAAAGATCCAGCTGATCAGTCCAGACAGGACGAGGCAGCTCCAACATATTCAATCAGAAACTTTCTGTGTGCGGCTGTAACACACAAACAGCACAATCACACAGCCTGTAAAACAAGGAGTATTTCACTGTTCACCTCATCAAAGGATCAATACTGTGCATCAGTCCAGCAGACAAGGTCCTCCTGTTAAATCACAGCTCCTTTAAAATTAGGGCAGGAGGTTAAAGACATGATGGTAATCAAAGAAAAAAACAAACAACCGAATCAACTCTGAAGCTTATTAAAAGACACTATTGCATATACTGGCAGTATCTGTGATGACATTAGTGCACACAGAGACAGGCCCACAGTGACACATCAGCAGCTCAGTCCACCTCTCCCATTACAGTAACAGCATGTATACAGCAGACAGACCTGATCAGCTGATAAACTTCAAACTACAGTTAGAGAAACACAGTAGTTTCACCTCTCTATGGAGGACCATTACTGCCAGGAAAAATGAATACAGTCTAAACTTGGACTTTTTATTTCAAACTTATGAGAATGTATGTCAAATTTATATACAGTAAGAAAAAAAAACAAAATTTTGACCTAATTTGACCAATTTGTCAATATTTTTTATTATCTCATAAATATGACTTATTACCTAAATTTGACCATTGCTAAATGAAGACAAGAAAAAAGAAAAAAGAAAGACACTAAGTCAACACGTTTCACGTTGTCACATTGACAAACTTTGACAAAAATTATAAATGGAAATTAGAACTTACATTTACAACATATGAATAATGATGGATATTAAGTCTACATTTTGACTTCTTAACTATCTCATAATAATGAGATAATCTAAACTATAACTTGGTCTAAATTTTTAATCTAATTCAAGTCAAATAATTGACTTCTCATAATTATGACTTTGTGATTAAAAATAAAATAGACTTAGAAAGTAAAAAAAAAAAAAAAAATCAACTTGCTATTTTGTAATATTAACCTACAGTAAGTATTGTTTTTCAAATGTATCATCTGTGTATTTTTCCTGTCAGAAATGGCTTTCCATACATTTTACCTCTCATGAAATCAATTCACCATAAATGTTTAAAATATAGTCTTTAACAATCAAACTCATTCATTCTCACTGTATCAGCTCAAAGTGAGATGAATAAGGCAATAACTGTTTCACAATCCATTGCAAACACTGTGCAGGGAGTCATATCTACATTACTTCTGCAGTAATTTAAAAAACACATAATGCAGCCAGACCATAGGACAGAGGGACTTCAGGATGATAGTCTTGGCCCCAAAGTCTTTCTGATTCTGTGGAATATAAGAAATGTGGTATTATTTTACAACTCTGAGGGAAAGAACTGGGTATTAAAAACAGTGAAGCTGGTTGTTGACTTCACATCACTCCAGCAGGCATCACAAAATGAAAGAGAAAATACTCCTCTGGAGTTTAACCGTTTTATGACTGACTAGTTTCAGCAGCTGTGTTGCACACACACTACAGTTCAGTTTCCCCATGCTCTGACATGTTGTTATTTTGTTTCTTCATATCCCAGAATCTTCTTTCTTTTCAAGAAACTCAAAATGGGATGAAAAAAAAAAAAAGAAAAATTCACAATCAGATGAAAGTTTGTGCTTTTCAACACTGAGGACAGTCGAGGATAAAACAAGATGATGCTAACATCTTGATTTACTGCTGCATTGCTTTGTGCTCTGTTGAGAGACATGCGTCTCACACCACCAGACATTCACTGTGAATGTTTTAAAGGAGCTATTTGTAAGTTTTGCCATCGCTACTTAGCTAACATTAGCATTAACAGCTGTTAACTTAAGAAGAAACGTTGTGAGTTAGACATCAAACTTCATTTGTTTACTTGCCAAGAGTAAAGGTGGTGGAAGGCAACCCTATTGTTTTGCTTCTACATCTGCCGCTTCTTTTCTTGTACTGCAGTTAGCATGCTAGCCAGCTAGCTCCGGCACAGTCAAACTGTCTGGTCACTTTCCAATACTGAGTCACTGCAGTGTCCAGTCTGCCCTGAGGAAGTAACACTGTTCAGAGAGTGTATTATGACCTCTTGAAATATATGATGGCTGAAGCTCTTGGCAAGACAGATAAGTAAACAGCTGTTAATGCCAACGATGTAGTAATAGCAAAACTTACAAATGGCTCTTTTAGGGTTAGTTAGCTAAATCATTTCTTTTGTTGAATTCTACTTGTGCTAAAATACCTCAACATATCATCACATCTCTACATTTGACCAGGTCTCTTTGGGAGTGGAAGAAAAATGACACAAACAATAATATGGTCCCAAAAATATAAAGTATAGCCGCGTTTCCACCGCAGGAACTTTCCCCAGGAACCAGGAACCTTTTGAAGAACTATGCACGCTTCGACTACAGGAACCAGGGTTTAAGGTGAGAAGGTAAAAAAAAAAACTGAAACAGGACTATAAAAAAATAAAAGACCACAACAGCTGGAGTGGCTAGGGTTGCCACCTGTCACGTATAATACGGGATTGTCCCATATTTGAAAATAAAATGCTGCGTCCTGCATTGAATCCATACGGGACGCAATGTGTCCTGTATACTGGACTGAAAGGGTGTAGTGCATTTACCTGCTTTTCCATACACCATCGGCCTGATTTGCATAGTCTTCCTGAGACTTAAGGCCGCAGTGGAAACGCAGACAACAATGGGCCTCATGAACCTTTTAGTTCCTGAACGTGACTTATGTGACAAACGTGGCTGTGCCAACTGTTACAGAGTCTTAGGGTGGACTGCTCCTTTAAGACGGGTTAAGGTTAATCTCTTCACCTCAGTGTTACACATGTTTTGAGGTTGGAGGTACGGTGCAGAATTAAGCAGTAAGGCAGTAAACTGTTTACAGTACAGAAGAAACATAGACTGGACTCCAACAAAAGCAGGAAATTAAACAAACCCAACAGAACCAGGAGGATCAAACAACGAACAGCTGCTCTACGAGTATGGCAGTTATTCTCTTTTCAACACCTCACTGCCTGCATCTTATACTACTAACAGACAGGAATCTAAACTCACTTTCGAATTCTGATTTACTCGTGGACAGGTACACTTACCAGGGACGTAGCAAGACCACTTGAATCTACAGTAGTCCCTGTCTTGTACAAGATCAGGTCCAGACCAGTTGACACAGTGAACCTGTTTTTCTAAATGTAAAAGTGGCTCTGACAGTTAGAATCAGCTGCTGCAGCCCTGTGGTTATCAACAAAAGAAAAGATCAACTTCAAACATTAAAACTGGACGAACTGGATGTGAGAAAGACTCAGACTCCTCTGCTCTTCTCCCTCCATCTACTCTTCTTCTTCTTCCTCTTCTTCTTCCTCTTCCTCCTCCTCTTCCTCCTCCTCGTCATCATCCTCATCGTGGCAGTGAGTGATCTCCTGAGGAGCCTGGGGGAAGAAGTGAGGGGGCTGGATCTCGCTGATGGATCGGGTCAGTTGGTGCCGTTTGCACTCCATCTCCTTGAAGTCGACGTCGTGACGGTTTCGCGTGGCCAGCGGAGACTCTGTGTCGATAATGCTGACGTGGGTGTGCTCCACCGTTGACTCATGAGGCATCTAGGAGGAAAAAAAATACATGAAGCGCAGACGGATACACACACAGGAGTCTGTACAGAGTGTCAGCAGTGAGTGACTCTCACCAGCACGTGTGCAGCTCTGAAAAGATAACTGAAGGGGTAGTAGAGCAGGTTGATGAAGGAGGCGGCGTACAGGTCGGCGTAGCGCATCACTTGGGAGGCGAACAGCGTCTGACGGGAGCCACTGCGAAACAGACTTCCCATCATGCCGTAGCACATGTCCATGTCATGGGTCACTTTCTGGAGACATGAGAGACACGGAGACACAGAGACATGCATGACATTTCATTCACTGACATTTGTCCCGGCAGCCATGATTGACACGACAAATTAGGAAAAACCTTTTATTTCTAACAGATATTGTTCATTCAAAAAACTCCATTCCTTGTACATTCAACTGTCCTCACAGGGATAAATAACGTTGTATTGAACAGAATTGTGATCACAGCTTCAAAGAAGCTTTGATGGTGCTCTGCAGTCCTGCAGCTCCTACAGGAACTCTTGTGTTCAACAGTCAGAGCTGAAACAAGGCTCAGGAACATTTACTTGGTTGTAACCAAGGATACAGAGATCTGTCATTGTCATGTTGAACAGCAGTAGTGATGGAAATAATGACAACTTTCATTTTTACACAGTTATCCTTCAAAATCTCACACTGGTCGACTTTTGTGTCTAGTGGAGCTGTTTCTAGGTGAAAGACAGGAGGAGGAAACATGAGCGTCAGAGGAAGTTGTACCTTAATCCTTCTTTGCAGGGAGCTGATGTCAGGTCTCTCATTGCTGCTGCTGTCCAGATGCCTGAAGACCAAACACAAGTTTACTTTTACTTTAAAATGTAGTTTCCACATCAGTTGGTCACTTCACAAGCTCTGTCAGGCAAGATTAAATGACCTGCTGTGAGTTTCTACACACTCTCTGTAAACAAAGGCACCGTACAGCCCAGGTTAGTTTCATACAGTGAAGAAACACTGACACTTAATATAGTAAAGATTGGCACAGGGAGAGATTCATTCAAATGGGGCGACGCAGAGCGAATTGGTATTTTGGTCTGAGACACTGTGCTGACACCAGATGTTGCAGAACCACATGTGTTGGTGGAATAACTGGGTCATTCTGTCAATCAGAGCAAATACTGAACACTTAGAGCAAATGTACAGAAACAGTGGAATAATACTGAAGAATAGAAATAAACGAATCAAACACTAACACTGCAAATAATCAATAATCATCAATAATTACTAACCAGTAGATGCATATGAATCAGCATAAAAAAAATGATTAAAAGTTAAAGAAAAATCAATGCAGTTTAAAAAAGTCAGAGCAGTGATGTACAGAGGTTCACCAGGACTTATTTATTCTAGAACTGTAATCGCTATGTATCAGACTATCAGCAAATTCAGTACCTGGACATTATTTCTATCCATGTTGCCATAACAACAGGGATAAATAACTGCTGCAAAACACAGTGTGCATAGGTAATCCTACCACACTGGAGGGGAAACTAAATAATTATCACCTTTCAGGCAATTAACAGAGGCTTCAGAAAGTATTCAAACCCTTTCACTTTATTGTGTTTCAAATTGAGAAAACTGACATATTTGCTCATCAGTCTAAACTCAGTAACCCATAAAGACAAAGTGAATGTGTGAACATGTTTCCAGACATTTTTATACATTTCTTAATATTCAAAAACTGAAATCTCTCATATGTGTGAGTGTTGACTACAACTTTTATGCCTGGAGCCAATTTCTATAAATTCTTCTTGTATTAACATCTTTTTTTGATCTTTCTTCACCTCAAATGTCTGAAAGGTGCATTAAGAACCTTTGGATTTCTGCAAGATACAACAAACAGCTGAGAAGGAGCTCACTTGTAAAGCTCTGCCAGGAAGCAGTCCAGAGACTGAAGTTCCTCAAATATGGCTGAAAAACAAAGACTGGCATTAGAACATCACACTGCATCCCTGAAGACAGTCAGAAAACATGACAACATGTTTTACTAGTGAGCCTGGCAATGATCTGAGTTTCAGTGAATGATTTCATGGCGACAGGGTTACAGTTGGTTACACTGTGTGAACTGCAGACCACTAGAGATCAACAGAAAACTGAATCCCACTCACATTTCTGTCATGCATGGTAATGTAGGAGGATTTTTTACTTCCCAATTGTCTAATGAACAACTTAAATCTAATCAAGCCAAATCATAACAGCTTTTAATTTAAACCGCTGAACAACACTGTTTAATTCTATTAAAACGTTGGGGTTATATAGCTGTATGTGCATATATCTGTGTGTGTATGTGTTCGGTCTCACAGCTCTTGTCGGTCCACACGTGCAGCTCCTGAGCCAGCTCCGGTATCACCAGGAAAGTCCTCCAGCCCTGACGCTTCTTGGATTTGAGAATGTCACCGAAAATGTGGTCTCCAATGTAGATGATGTCCTTTCCTTTAGCACCCAGCAAGTCACACACGATGTCTGAGGAACCTGGGAGTAGAAAAGAAAAATAACCATTTTGCCCACTTTCATCGTCTCACAGCAATAACTTGTGATGGTTTTACATGAAGTTGCTGTTCTAAACATCAGGTGTCTGCTTGCTAATGCTTGAGGTAATCCTTCCAGCAGCAACAACAGGGAGGTGTTTGGGTCAAAGAGTAGGACAGTGAGCATGAGCACCACCACCCACCATGACTGAAGACATGGAGGAGGAGAGCTTAGCACAGACAGCCTCAGGCTAGGGGCTGCGTGGGACTACTGCACAGATATGATGGTGCTGTTCTCCATGTACAGCCTGCAGTGTTCTTTCACATATGAGGATACAGGGTATTACATTACATCGGTGGCTCTAATGCTGTCTACACTTCAAACTAACAAGTGCTTATATGACTCAGCACATATTCCATATTCTATTCCTGTGTTACACAACAAATCTTTTTCAGTTTCTCAACTGATTAGAACTACAAATGTAACACAGTCCTGTTTTACATTCCTGCTGTAAACACACCTTTAATTCTTGTCTAGCATTAGTGTGTGTACAACCACTTGAATTGGGTTTAAAATCAAGTACATCTACATTACATAGAGTGAGAAATGATCAGATTCATGAGAAATAAGCAAATACCACTGCCAGACACATTGAGACACACTTTGATGGTTGTTACACCAAATTAAATCATAAGAAACAATCAACATGCTGTGTTCAGGTGGTTTCTTATTTACCTCCAGAGTAAACAATACCATGCTGGAGAGGTCCGGTGTATGTGCCGATCTTCAGCCGACCTGTGGTCTGAAAGAAACCAAGACTCAGTCACACACTCACACACAATATTTATGTCTTTACACAGCAAAAATGTAGTTGACCCACATTACTGCTCTCAAATGTACAGTCAGCAGAGTATGGTGTTGTGTCCATGCAGGCTTCTGTAGTGAACACTCACAGTGTCGACCTGCCGCAGAACTGTTCCCTCTCCAAAGAACACGGGCTTCCGGGCGTCGACCAGGATCAGGTCAAAGTAGGACTGCCAGGGCCGGTGGGGTGTGCCCGGCTGTAATGAACACACACACACACACACACACACACAAACACACACACACACACACACACACACACACACACACACACGTACATCATCATACAGCTGTACAGCATCATGGCATAAAAAAATAAAAATAAGAAAATAAATAAATGAATAAAAAAATCAGGACGACTTTACAATAAGGATTTATAAATAGTTTAAAATTAGGCTATTAATTTGGTTGTTAACACTTTATAGATCATAATATCACATAATGAGTTATTGTAAAGTGTGAAACACATCACCATATATTAATGAGCTACTATTATTTTTAACTAGTAACTCATTAATAAATGTTGATGGGTTTTACACTTTACAATAAGGCTTCTTTTACCAGTTATAAATGTAATGTGATTAATTACTAGTAAATTAACATTAGGGTCATGAAGCAGCAGGTACAAACACTGATGATGGAGTAAATATTGAGATATGAGGCTTAACAGAACAGATTATTGTGTGCTCACTATTTGGCAAGCAACAGTTCGCTGTTGCCCTTTTTATTTCATGTGTTATAACAGCTTATAAATTATTTATAGTGTTAACAAGCTCATTAATAAACTAGTTATAAACCATTGATGAATCCTTAATAAGGGGAGTCTGATTGTAAAGTAGTACCAAAAAATCGAATTCCAGGTTCTCGAGTGGTTGGTGAAATATAAAAGCTGCTTTATAAATGTGAGCTAATACAATAAAAAACCCCACACCAACATGTGTCAGCAGGCTTAGCTTGTTCAGGTATTCTGACACACAATGAACCCCGTGTGTCGGTCCTTGTTCAGGTGCATGGAGTTATACTCAAGCTAGTTGAGGAAGCATTAAATGCTTTAACCACTAAGGACAAAATCCTTAAGTCACAACATGGTGTGACCTACATTTCATGAGCACTTACACATCAAAAGATGTGTTTCAAAATACAATTATATTGTATTAGCCCATATTTATTATATTTTATTACATTTTTCTCTTTAAATTATATCCGGTTTACGCCACCAGTGGCTATGGGGAGATTAGAAAAGTTCCTGTTTGAATTACTTTTCTTTATTTCAAAGGTTTTTAATTAAAGCCTGGTTGTACGGTTGCACAGCACCCTGTCTACAGAGACTTCATCTCATTCATATTAAACGACATCTGCCATTTCTCATTTTTCTCTCTTGAACACAAGCAAGGTAGTTCAAGTCAAATCCATTCAGGTCCCTGACGATACACATTATCTGAGAATCTTTATTTGATCAACAGTGTTACCTTTGGGCCGTGAGGGAAGTCAAACAGGTAGGTCATAATTTTCTGTAAGACAGGGGAGGGTTTGTTTTTACATTGTGGTCCAGAACAAAAGAAGACAGAACTCATTAACATCACCTGACAGAAGATAAAACAAGACAAGACAGCAGGTTCTGCTTTGCTTTCAGCATTCATTAACATGTGTGACTGAACTTTCATCTCACCTCTGTGTATTTGTAATCACTGTTGGTGGCCAGAAATACTTTGGCTACTTCATTCATGCGACTGAGGAGGAGAGGAAGCTTCGGCTTTGAGGAGGAACACAACAAACATTAACAACAATGCAGACAGACTGAACGGCAAAAGATGAGACATGGTATTTGTCACCCAAACTATAAACTAATAGCTGCTGTATATACTTACATCCTTTACTACGTACTTCTCCAGATTCTCAACTGTTTTTTCTTTTAAGGACCCCTTTGAAAAGAAAGAGAATAACAGTGGACTGAGAGCTGGGGATGAACCGAGCACAGACTGCAGGAGCAACTGACAGCTGTAATTATTTTACCTTGAAATGAACCCAGTCCACAGCGTCTCGGACGTCCTGGAACATGCTCTTGTAGGACATGAAGAGATCACCATCTTTGAAGCCAGTCTCACAACTACAGAGACCATTACAATTAATGGAGTTAATGCAGTCAGTGTTTCTGAGAGAGCAGGATAATGAAATTCTACTGAACATTATTAAATCATTAAACAGGCTCTTATTCCGAACCAGCTTCACTTCCCACAGACAGACAGTACGCTGTGTGCAACAGTACCTGGAGTATCTGGAGCAGTTACTGAAGAAATCAACCAGACAAGCAAACAGGTAGGTTTCTGAGGAAGAAGACAGTGAGATGACTGTGAAGCTGAATATCAACATATATCCAACATGACAAATTAACGTTGTGAAGAAACCAGTGGAATCAGATTCATCGTCAAATCCAGTTCAAGTTGAACCAAAACCAAAATTGAAAATCCTTATACTTTTTGAGTAAGAATATATAAAATGTGACACTATGATACCACAGCTAGTTGCATATTTATTTTTTACATTTTTCTAACTGTTGTAGGACAAAGCAGTGTAAAACATGTCAAAGCTTCAAGCAGCTGAGAGGGCAGCAGATGACTGATCATCATGTGGCGCACTGTCAACTTACATCTTACTGAAAACATACTTACAAATGGCCTACAAATGGTCATACGAGCTACGTACAATTCTCTCTTTTTCACTACGGCCACAGGGAAGAGGCTGATGAAGTGTTCACATTACATGGGATGCATGATGGGAAAGATTCCCATGTTAAGGACTTGCTAGTGTTAACAGGTTTTCATGAGATTTAAGAGCTGGTTGTTTGATTAAAATACTGTGCATTAACAATAAACATCATATCCATCAAATCTGGGTGAAATAAACCTCAATGATGTCCTTCGGTTGATGTGAGGTGTCCACACGTGTTTGGTTTTTAGGAACTTCTGTGTTAGTCGGATACAGTCAGAGTTTCCCAGTTATATATATATATATTTATCAGTTATATTTTAGTTATAAAAATTATGATGATAATTTTAATATCACATAAATGGAAGTAGTTAAATCCAGTTTCTTTGAGCTTCGTACCATCTCGAAAATACAACCTTTCCTCCATCCATGCTCTCATATCCTCCATGCTTGACTACTGTAACTGCCTGTATTCTGGACTCTGTCAGTCATCCTTGTCTCGCCTGCAACTGCAACGCTGCGGCTTGGGTTCTGACTGGTTCCAGGAAAAGGGATCAAATTACCCGCATCCTGGCCTCTCTCCATTGGCTCTTGGTTTTTAAAGCGCTCAATGGAGTAACACCCCCAACCCCACCAATCTATTTTTAGTATGTGTTCACACAGACACTAAACCAATCAAATTAGAGCACAAACAATCAAAACCAACAATCACACCCACTGGAGAACACCAATATAGGTGACGCTGCAGAAAAGTAAAATGTTTTTTTTTTTGTTTTTTAATCTATTATCTTTAAAGCTAAATGATTATTCAAATAAATTATCATAAATCTGATCAAAAATGTACCTGAAGCCTCATGGTAAAATGTCCGCTCTGATTGTGCCCTGCTGATTTCCCTTAAAATCTTACATTTTGGATTTTATTATGTTTTAATAGTCCCTCTCCATCTTTTACTCTGAGATTGTATAAAAGTTGTAGAGAAGTTGTGTTGACATCTTTTCTTACCAGGCAGGTTGAAGAGTGTGTTGAGGATGTAAAAGCGATCTGTATCTCCACGTTGAATAAATTTGTTTGGGTACATCTCTCTGATGTCAGGTCTGTGCAGAGTGAGTTCAGATACATACATACATTCTTACAGGAAGTCAAACCAGGAAACAGAGTTATACTATACTGTACACAGAGTCATGTTGTACATTAGATTACATTTCTAACAGCTCCCTCTCCTGTAGTCAGAAATGTCCATCTTCCACCTCTGTGCTTGTTACATGCATGTGTGTTCTGTGTGTGTGCTCTCAGAACATGAGATACCACCAACACCAACACAGATCTGCACATGAAGACGCTGCTTCACAGTAACAAGAGCACCAGGGGTTGTGTGGATATCAGAAGTGTTCCTGTTGGAATCTTTCTCCTTCATAAACTATTGGATGGATTGTCATGAAACTCTTTACATTTATGGTCCTCAGAGGATGAATCTTTTTGGACTTTGGTGATTCCCTAACATTTCCTGTAGCATCAACAGCAGGTGAAATATGACATTTTTTCTCAACATCAAAAGATTGGCACAAAATTTGATAATTGCTTTTCTTCTCATTCCACATGAGGTTGACATTTGTGGCTCTGAGGGAAATGAGTGAGTCTCAACATCTACTGGATGTGTAACTCAGTCACGTTCCACTCAGGATTAACTTTGACTTTTCATCCAGCACCATCATCAGGTCAATATGTCCAATACTTTGGTTTAATACCAAATACCTGTCAAACTAACCACATTCCCATCAGCCTGGATGATGCTCAGTGCTGCTGGCTTGGCTGTAGATTCTTAGTTTGTTAGTGATTCATTTGCATAGTACTGTTATTGGAGGGATGAATGAAGGGTCTCATGATGTGGAAAACTGCCTAGTTCTTTAGAGATGTGGTGGAGTATGTGGGACTAGTGAACCTCACCCCCTTAGGAAGTTGAACCCGTGCACACACACCAGGATGTTCCCATAGGCGTCCACTTTGAGCAGGTTGCCGTACATCGTGTCAAACACCAGACCTCTGAGGAAGACAGGAAGCAGAAGGCAAACCTGAGAGTGAGAACTTGTTGCAATTGAATTGAATTTAAAATATGAAGTCAGTATTAAAAAGAGGCAGGGCTTTGTGAACTGACCTGGTGGGGAAGGAGGGGTCATAGACAAAGTTGAGCAGCTCTTGTGGATATCCAATGGACACCAGACGCTCGACTGTCAAGTCAAAGCCCAGCGACTCATACTCAGGAGATTTATACACTACAGACAGACAGGGAGAGGCTCATGTTCACAACACACAAATCACCCTGATGAAGGCACAGCACCAAAAACACTGAAGAATACTGCACAGAGAGCTTGTCATGTATGACTGACTGATTGACATGTTGTTACCTGCACCTGCAGCACAGGGGTCTAGAAGCACATAACAAATGACTAACAGATGATGACTATTGCAAGTAAACATCTAGGTAAATCTTTACTTATACAGAGCTTTTAAAATCAGAGTTATAAAGTGCATCTTGATTGCATTAAAAACATACAATGACAAAAGCATATAAATGCATAATTCAATCAAAGACAAAAATTATTAAAAGAATAATAAAATGAAACAAATCAGGGCAGGGAGGGTCAATAAAATGCCTCTGAGAAAATGAAAGGCTGGTTTGAGATGAGATTTAAAATACTCAGAGGTTTCTATCCTGACCCTAAGCTGAGGGTCAGGACAGTAAACGTTGGTCACTACGGGTCCTGAACTTTGAGCATGGCACAATCAGAAGCTTTGATGACCTTAGAGGCCTGGTGGATGTATACGGGGTCAGTAATTCACTGATATATGGTGAAGACAAGTTGTTTATAGTTTAGTTCTAAATTTAACAGCCCTGCACTGGATTTATTCTCACTGGTACAAGTTGCCTTTGATTTTTAATGAATTATACAAAAAATGATAGCAAAAATTATTGCAGTTTATATTTTCTCCTGCAGTTTCATTGCAAAAAAACAAAAAACATCTAAAAACATTAATCGCAACTTTTAAGAAAAGCTGCCGCAAAATCATGTATTTTAGCCACAATCTCAAAATCCTGGAGCAACTGATATTATACAAACAATTTGCAATGATACAATGATAAACAAGAAGCGAACCTTTCCACTGGTGTACCAGTTATCCCTACCCACTTCCTCAGCCAATCGAAGTGTTAAAAGTTAAAGTAAGTGGGGAAAACAAGCAGAGATGGAATAGTTGATAACTACTTCACAGGACTTTGGATAGGTGGGTTATAATGTCAGCTAACTCATTCTGAGAGATAGGGAGGAAGCCTAATGAAGGAGCCTGATGGTGTGATAGAGGCTCTGATTAATCTGAGTCATTTTTTCAACAAAAGGATAGGGATTTTTCAGTCATTACCAGAGGGTGATGAATTTTATCAGTAGTTTTACTGCCCCCCTCCTCCTATCATGGTGTGGCATTACAGTCTGACTGCCTTCAGGCCAGGAATACCTCAACACACAGTTGAGCGGCAGCAGCTTGGGTTACAGTGGGTGCTCCAGTGAACTGGGCCGAGGACCAACCGACCCCAAGAACCAACAACTTTGATGTTCAGATCATCCAGATTTGAAATTTTGAGACACTGACTCATTTGGTCATGAATACTTTTACTGTGAAAATGTGCTGCCCCGTTTTTGATCCATTTACATTGTATTTTATTGTATTTACTTTATTAACTTATCTTATTTTATCAGCTACTTTAATACATTTTTTCTGTTAATAAAAAAAGAAAAAATTCATTAGTAGGCAGTATGTAATGACACATAGTTAACATTTCATAAGAAGTTTGAGACCCCTCCTTAGTGATTCCAAATGGTTCCTACAGTGATATGTAGTGCTGCTGGCAAAAACAGTTTTACCTATTAAATCTAAACTGCTGGGTGTTGGTAACTTTACAAACAACTGGAGAAGCTCTGTCAGAGCGATACACGGTCTGGGGGTGAGAGCTGAGAAGCACCAAGCCTGAGAAGGAAGCTTCCAGGGAGACAAAGTCCTACTCACCAGGAAGTTGGTTTGAGATTGAGGCTCAGTCTCTTATAAAAGTGGTTATTATTTTTGATTTATTTTTAAATGGTTAGAACAAAATTGGCGCACTATTCCAAAAAAAAAATGTTCTCACAAAAATGTTTGGGTTGTAAATACATTGCAACTTATAGAAAATATTGCCAATAATTTTTAGAATTTAGCTTTAACTCACAAATTCCAGGAGGGAGTGAGCAAATGCAAAAACATGAACTCAGTAGGACTGAAAGAAGGGTCAAGTAGGACTGGAAAGGCCTGTATGGACTCACTTTTTTCATCAGCTCCCACTTTACTGAATCTACCATGCAGATGGTGCAGACTCTGGCCACGGCAGCTAAACCTTCATGTGTTACCCAGGCTAATACCAAAAGGCTCAAACTGCACTTACCTGCCAGAGTGTAATCCATATCAAAACCAAAACACTTGATCTTCTCCATGGCCAAGCTTCTGTTGACAAACACTCTGGAAGGGGAGAACAGTGTACGGTCAATGAATGCATGGCAGCTGGCTGTTCAAACTGAATGCTGCACAGCTTAAACACTGTATTACACTGCACATCAGCTGTTTGACAGCAAGATTGAGCAGTGAAAATATTCAAATTATAAATGTATACTTAAACTGATTTAGATTTTTTAAATGGCTAAAATGCATTTTTTTTTCCTGCTGACCCCGTCCACAGCAGGAAATTACTCAGCTTCTGTGCCGGTGCTCCTGCCTGATTCTCCAAACTGGCAGCGCGCTGATTCGAGTCTACTGTGGTTGATACACTGACTATGGATAAGTACCACAACCCCATGTCAAATAACCACAACTATCACTTGAACACAATCTGAACATCTGAACCCTCATTACAGGACTACTGAATGAGCTTGCATTCATTTCATCATAGAGAGAGAGAGAGAGAGAATTTAATTAAACAACAACACAACTAAAAATGTGATCAAGCATTTGATTTCAGATTTTGGTACTTGAAAGGGGCTACAACTAATGACTACTTTACTATATTATCAATTTATCTGATTTTTTTTTTTGTCTGATCAACATTATTAGTTATTCAGTTTAACATAAATAAGATATAAAATGAGAGAAGCGGAAAATCCACAGTAGAGAAACAGGAATCAGAGAATGTTAAAGTTTGGTTCTCAAAAAAAAAAACAAAGAGGTTTCCTATCCAGCCTCAGCTCCCTGAACTCAACTATCATTTATGCATTCTAAGCCTGTTAGAGAACCTGCAATAACAAAAGGAGGACCCCACTGGTATCCATTTAAATTGCTCATTTTAATCTTCATCAGTTCTACATTTTCAGACAATTTTTGCCCTGCAGTGACTCACATCAAGTCTCACTTTGAGCACAGATAATAATAAAAAAAACACATTTACATAAATGTTTGGCACCTTCTTGCTTCTCTTACATGACTGACTATTTCTATGCAGAAATACAGATTACATACAATACATATAATCTGTGACTCTGCTCAGACTGCACACTGGCCTCCAGTCTCTATTCAGATGGTGTGAGAGATGACATCAGATTGACAGCAACAGATGGGGATTAAAGAAAAGATGCAGGAACAGGGGAAATGCAAGAGGAGGAGCTCACAGCAAGAAATCACAATGACCACCAACTGATGCCTACACAGGGAGAAACCCGACTCACAATCAGTGTCAGTATGGATGGAGTTCCATGAGAGTTGGATGGAGAATCAATTCACATCATGGACATCAAAACAAATAAGTCATTTAGTCAGTAGTCCCAGTCTGGTTCAACAACAAAAGGATGGCATACCTCATTGCAGGATGGTTTTGAGCCAGATCCCTTGGAAAGCTTTGTAATAGAGAATACATGTAGTATTACCACTGAACTCATGGCTGCTGGTCTTACCACTCATGTCACACTACACAGCTCTGGTTCACCGTCTTTGTCAGTGAATAATCTGTATTCTGTTGAAACTCATAACTCGTTACAGCCCAAAAACAGTAATAACATCTGCCTCAGCCACCTGCTATCAATTTTACATTAGTCTCAGTCTCACACATTTCAACACATTTCAAAACAGTGTTTTCAATACATTTCATGGGACCAGGCTCCATTATATTAATGCAGTATAACTGATCCAGGTTAATATGCTCTTACAGCACAGTGGATCCTCTTAAGATCTTAGCTGATCCGCTTCTTTGATCAGAAACTGAGGATTGGTCAATCTTGGGAAAACTAAGCTTCAATAAATGTGCTTTTATTTTGAAATAAAGGGAGCGTGGAGAAGAACCTACCATACTCTGTCCATTTGAATTTAAACTTCATCATTGAGAATTCATTCTTGACCTGGGAAACAGTAGTGATCAAAACAATCTCGACTCAAGATCAACTAAGTCACTTGTTCTGGAGCTTTCAACCATATCACGCAGTCTTCAATAAAGTGTCAGGCTTTTACGCAAACATGTGGTCCTAAAAATGCTCCTAAATATGGAAAGTCTGAACAATTATGGTTCCATGACAAACAAACAAAGTTCAAGACTGTGTGATGTTCCTGAAAGTTCCAGGGTGAGCAAGTAATGCCATGTACTGTTCACACTACAGAACTTTTTGTCTTGTAATGTGGAATCATGAAATACTGGACTCATAAATTACAAGTTCTTTCAATAGAATGAATCCAGATGATTCTGTCTGGTCTCCAAACTACGTTTTGTCCCGAAAACACACGTGAGAAGTGACACGGAAAATGACGCCATGCGCCAAACAGGATTTTTTTTCTTCTAAAATAGATGTTTACAAGAAACGAGCGATACAAGCTGTTTGTGCGCTGATTTACGGCAACAAGGAAGAAAAAGAAAACAGAATGGACTGGGATACACGGGCAGCAAGGATGGATGTTGCACAACTCCTCCGCCAGCTTTCCCCTCACCTTGTGTCTTGTACTCTCATCAGCTATAGCTCGTCACCACAGTCACTGCCATTCACTGCCAGTCACAACGGTAACACTTCTCACATTACTTGATTTAGACTTCCCAGTCCAGATATTTAGAACGCTAGATATGTTTATGGCATCTGCAATGCATCAGTGAATCTTTCAGATCATCTTTGAACAGTTCACGAATAGCAATCAAGTCCCGATTTGCTGGCAACTACCGACTGCTGATTTGCTTCTGATCTGGGGCTTTTATCTGCGACCTCCAAAACTGTTGGGGAGTGGAAAACCATGGCTCGAATCATGTAGTGTGAACTTAGCATTAAATGGACCCTGAGATTGTTTTGTCAACTTCACTAACAGGTGTTTTTGAAATTTAAAATTGTATTTAAAATTGTGAAGTCCTTGTTTTGCTTGTATGTAGAGGAACATACAAGGTCGCGTGCCGACAATTTCACCCCAGAACCCCTGTAACACCCTACGTGGGGAACCCCATGAAGCCACCCAGCATGAAATGACAACGCCCAAGTAAACAAGTAACTGGTGAACAAACTGGAGCATCCTTTATGAAAGGCTGAGTATCGTTCGAAAAAGTTTTAATACTAGAGTTGAAACCATACCGAGGTTGAGTTTGAAAATGCCAGAAAACATCAAGAGACATGGCAAATACATAATATATAGTCCAAATTGGCAAATGTTGATGTGAATCAGACGTGTGATGTCAGCCTTTAGTACCTCAGTTCTAGTTTTTGATATTTGGTTCTGTGGACACACTGCAGTCAGTGCTAAACAGGATTGAGGCTCCAGGCCCAGCCCTACTGGCATGCTCAGATATGCTTGACCAAACTACAGCTTATAAGCCAACAAGTATAATAATCGTCAGCAATAGCATTATCTCAGTAATGTTTTCATCTGCTATTGTAATGACTTTAAACTAATTCTTTCCAGTTACTTGACAGAATACAGTAATCTGTGAAAAAACCAGCTGTGGCAGTACTGCTTTATAGGTTTCTGTCAGGCACTGACTTCCAGTTCTGTTTCCTGTTGCAGTGCCATGAATCCTTCCGCTACTGGTAACCTACTAGTCAGTTTTAGAGGTTAACATGCTTGCATTATGTTCTTCTAAAGATCAAATGAAATGGTTTCTGGCTCCCTGGGTCAGACCACAACCAGCAACTATTAGTTCAATTGATCTCTTTTGCTTTAGCTCACAGTAGAATTTAATTTGGACTGGTACTTATTAATGCAGCACAGCAAATATACGACATTATGAGACATAACTGACAGCAACATACAAGAAACAGAACATGAAATTATAACTGAGTTGAAATGGGCAGAATAATCACTTACAAAACATGAAATTGTGTTTACATGGATGTGATTACAGGTGCAATAGGGTGTGCGCCAAATCCCAACCTGCACTATTCCAGTTTGAGATCTGTTTTTTTTTCCTGTGTTTTTTTTCTGGTGTGAAAATTCAAAACACACACACATGAGAAATGGAAAACAGACTATATCACTGGTGAAACCATAAGTTGTGTGTCAGGAACTGAAGGACTGGTCCATGTTCAGGAAGTTGGCAGCACTTTTGCTGCAGTCACACGTACCTGTGGTGAGCTTCACGCCGATACTTCTTCATGGCCACACCGTCCATGTTGGCAGGTAAGTCGGCATAGTTCTGCAGACGGTCGCTCCATGAAGTCGTCATCTTGAACCGTTAAAGCAATTTCTGGGAAGAAAACAGCTGCTCAGGGTCACAATGAAATAACTTCCGGCAAACGTTTACATACAACTGTATGCTATCAACATTGGTAACATTAACAATAGTAACCACTGTCAGTCATATAAACAAAGGTTATGGTATGAGTTGGGTGTCCTGTGTCACATATCACCCGTTAGTGAACAGTCTGGCCTAACGGTAATGCAGCAAGAAAATGGAGGCTAAGCTAAAGTTAGTTCGGTGTCCTGTAAACCTGTAAAGGCAGTGACGGCTAACATTAGCAGCTCGTCGGGGTGCTGTGTCCAATAAGAAATAATAATATTCAGATAATAATAAAGTCCCACAGTAGGACGTCTGGCGGACAGCTGGACGTCAACTCCAGAAACCGCTCGCTGACTTCACATACCTGCATCAAACAGCAAATGAACCGCTAACTGAGCCACCACAGCTGAGGCTAGTTCTCCGCTGTGGTGAGCGTCTCACAGCAGTCCGACAAAATAATAACACACTGTCAGCAACGACACGGCGACAACAACAACTCTTACCTACTGTGCCGGGGTCTGTAGTTAATGTGTGGAGCATGCGCACATCTTTGCAACTTCTTCTCCATCCTTTGCTCGATTATGTTTTACTTTACTGCCGTCTGTTGGACGTACTGACCTCCTCCAACGTCTCCGTCTCTTCCTCCTCCATCCTTCATTTTGCATTGTATTGTTGTACTGTCATCTGCCAGAGGTAGTGACCTCCGCTAACGTCTCATTCTCAGGTCTCAGTTATCATAGTTGATGTTTCATCACTGCCTCCTTTTACATTTATTCTATTTCTTTTGAAGTAATTAATCCATATGTACGACGGAGTATTAGGGCTACAATGAAAAAAACAACAACTGACATTTCGAGAATAAAGTCATATTACGAGAATAAAGTCGTAATTCTGAGAACACAATCATAATATTTCAAGAAAAAAAGGTCATCATTTTACGAGGAAATAGTCATAATATTATGACAATAAAGTCGCAATTTTACAAGAATAAAATCATAATATTTCAAGAATAAAGTCATAATATTATGAGAATTAAAAGGTAATCTTAGGTTGGGTGTTGTTTTAGAGAGGAAATATCAGAAGCTTTAAAATGAGGAATGTGGAGCATCCTGTGAAGTTGTATTTTAGCAGAGATTTCATAAATAAGGAGATACTTCATCTTATGGCTCATCATCATCATCATCAGCATCAGCATCAGGACACTGAAGAGATTGTGAAGTGTGTCTATTCTATTTTTGGACAAACATAGGCAGCTCAGACTGCCACTGACTGTCCTTTCCCTTGTTTGATTGATTGTTGTAATATTCCTAAAATTTAGGGTTTTTTTCTCTCAAAATTTTACATTTTTAAATCTCGTAATATTAGGACTTTTTTTCTTGTAATAGCCTGTTACTAGGCTAGGCATCATCCCAATACTTTTATTTCTGTTGGTTCATTTTCCTTCAATATTAATGAACTTCCGACTGCTTTTTAATTTCCAGGTAGCCTGAATGTGCTGGCTCCAACATGAATGTGATGTTTCTATTGTTGAAATGGTGTAAACACTTGTGAGTGTGAAGTATTTTGGTTGATCTCATCTGTTCAGCTCATTTTTAACACCATGAGCACTGCAAATAGTCTGACAGTGTATATGATAGGGCCATAGAGTTCAAGCTAATTTGACATACTCTAAAAATAAGTTGCTATTCTGTAAAGAAAAATAAATCAAAAGAGTGAGCTGAACATGGCAGTGGCTTTACTGTAAGGATGTCAACCACTAACTGAAGAACGCAGCTCTCCCACAGGTGGTCTCGTGCCAGAATTACAAATGCTTAAAATTTAAAGGGGTGGGATTGGGGTCCTGTAAAAATGTAAAATATACATAGATATGAAATAACACATTTAAAGAGCAAAGTAACACAAGTTAAATGAGTGGGTAATATATGCCAGATACAACTCATCTGACATTCTTTTACTAATTTCCACCTGGTAACTGGGAGTCAGACCCTGTTTGTGAAATTAGTCCATGTATTTACAGTCTGTAAAACTTAAGTGTTCACAAGCAGTGGTTTTGTTACTGTGCTTAGTATTGAGTAGGTCAGGATCGACACATGAATTTTCTGTTAGTTGGGCAAAATTCTTTATCATACACTGCCCCTGTTGGCATATGATCCCTTGTCCAACCAAAACCTGTTATTTATGCCCTTTCCTTCTCCCAACATGTCTGCAATACCTTTTTTTGGATGATGACTGTATCTTCTGGCCCCTTTATATACTGTATATTTGTTTTTATCGTTTATTCAGTGGGATGATATTCTGCAAAAACATACAGAATTATCATTCTTCTAAAAGTTTTATTTGTGTGATTTTTTAACATGGTAAATGAACAACAATCTAATGTATTTATTATATATGATTGTATAAATAGGGATGCTGAGATGTTCTGCTGTTGGTGGATGGGGTACATCAGAGAAATCAGGTAATAAGAGAATTTACTTCCACACTGACAACTGCAGACAATGAAGATGTTTAGATAGTGCTCATAAATAAAATCAATATCAGATTTATTCTTCTTATTTTTTTGCAGCCTGATTAATGATAGTCTTGTAACATCTTATCAAATGTTCAAATGCAAATAATCAACTAAAACTATTCGTCTTAATGATAGTGACAGTTGTTATTTTTATTATGATCAGACAGAATGTGTGGGCATGCTTGGCTGTTTCTGCACTGCAGTCATGGAGGATCTACTCTGCACCAGCTTCACATGCTCTCTGACGTTTAACAGACTTTTCAAGTCATTAACAGTTTAGACATAAGTTTTTGATTCTAAAGTTTGTGAGTAAAACTGAAATTTTTTTACTTTGATCTTTCACTTGAGTCTAAAATTTGACTCCTATCAGTTTACATGAATACATACATACTATGACTCACTGATGAAATTATT